>NC_056726.1:303509799-303549799 GCF_019279795.1 Protopterus annectens
AGAAGTACCTTCCGGGACTATATGAAGAGAAAGACTGGATGGAGCTGTCAGACTATGTGTCCCAGCCTGGTATGAGTCTGGCACTGAAAGCATTATACCTTCCTGGAGGATGATGCCACAATGGAAGTAGAAGATAACTGACATTAAAGACTGGGTTAGATTTTATTTGAAAAGGGCAAAATATTTGTCAGCTTAGGAGGATTTGGTTGAAAGAGTACACTGTTTCACTAAGGATGGCCTACATCTGTCCCCATTAGGCTTTTGAATATTAGCTAAATCTTTGTTCACCAACATAGTGCTTTTTTAGGCCAGGTTGACTGGATACACCCTCTAGCATAGTACAATCAACCCAGAACATCCTGAAGGTGTCACTGCTCAGCACCAGGAGTCTAAACGAAAAGCTTCACTCTGTACAAGCTCTCCTCACCCTGGAAAATATAGATGTCTGTAATTACAGAGACATGGTTAAAGCCATGGAGAGCACTCCAGTCTGTGATGCCTTCCACACATGTATATCAGCTACTGCACAGTAAGGGACAAAAGGTGGATGTGTCTTAATATTCATCAAAAATAGTCACAACTCTAGACTGGTCAAGCAGTATGACTCACTTGAGCTATTCCATGACCAACCTACCATAAGCAAAGTCACATGCAATGTCATCGCAAGTTATAGGCCCCCTTCTATGACCTGGGGTACCCATACCACATACCTAAATCTACTGGAGTTGCTCTACATTGAACCCAACACTAACGTCCTGGCTGATATCAACTACTTCACTATAAACAGGGAAATATGCACAGCTTCCAGAAAGTAGACCCAGAGATTCCTGTCAGCACAGATGTTCTGGACCAGCAAGCCACTTCAGCCAACATTCTTGACCTGATCCTCACAAACATGGGGAAGTTTGCACCTAGCTGTGTGTAATGTCCTCATTTGTCAGGTCACATAAAGCTGCCCCCCTTGAAATCAAACTAAAATCTGTCACCACATTTAACCCTTGTACATTTAGAAACTATTCCAAAGCAAACCTTCTACTACTGAGTAATACTCGGACAAAATTTCAAATTCCCCCAAACCAAATGATCTTTGCTTCCTTTGCAGAATTGTTCACTGAAACTCTATACCATCATGTAAGCAGCTACATTGATGCATCTCTATCTAACTGAAATACTGATAGGACTAACTCAAAGAAGCAAACATCCTGGTCGAATCCAAATACCAACAATTATATAACAAAAAGAAGAAAGTCATGGTCAAAACTACATCCAATGCTTACAAAGGCATAAAACTCCCTCATCTAACTAAATAAGCAACTAAAGAGTCTTAACATGTCCACCAAAGCCGAATTTAAGGTAAAGATAGCCTTGCAGGTAAAGGACAACCACATGGCCTTCTTCAGCTATGTCTGTAACCTTAAAGGTAATACACAACAGTGTGCTGAATTAATTGTAAATGGAACCACTTATATGGAGATGGAAGATATAGCAAACCTACTGGCTGAGAAATTTAGCTCCAGTTTCTGCCTGCTGTTTCCCCGACACCTCTCAAGGTATGCCTTCAACCATAACTCCCCCAGTTATCACTATAAATAAGGTCCTGGGTGTGCTCTCCAAGGCAAAAATACTCTGTCTGTGGGCCCTGATGATATCTCAGGTTGCTTCGTTAATAGCATGAAATATGACCTATTGGTCCTTCTACGATCATTGTTCAAACTTAGTCACCAAACTGTCTTTCTGCTTATGAATGGAGGAATGCAACAGTTATCCCTCTGCACAAGGGTATGTCATCTGTTGTCCTGGGTAACTACAGATCTGTAAGAATTATTATAGATATTAAAAATAAAGATGTGGAAAATTTTTAGACACTGGATTCAACACAGTTTGGTTTTCTCAAGGGCAGTCATGCCTGTTCAACCTGGTGGACATCTACGAGAAGGTCACCGAAGCTATGGGTGAGGGCAAAATGGTTCACATGCCTATCTTCACCTGGTCAAGGCATTCAAAGCTATTCCTCTTTTGGGCATTGTTGATAAATTATATTACTCGAAGTAAACATCTATGTCACCTACTGGATAGCCAACTGGCTCACAAGCAGGACACAAGAAGTCAGAATAGAGGACTCTACCTCCGCAAAATGGACAGTCATAAGAGTCCCTTAGAGCTCAGTGCTGGGTGTTGGTGCCATTCATGTTTGCCATTTATTATTCAGAAGTCAAAGCTAATGTTAAAGGCCTCTGGATGACCACATTTGTGGATGACTGTAAGCTCAGTGTAATTATAGAATCCCACAAAGACACAAATATCCTCCAAGAGGACATGCCAGAAACTAATAATTGGTGCCAGAGCCATAGTCTAAAACTGAATGTCAAAAAAATACATAATAGTATTTTTTGGAAAGTCAGCCACCCCTGAAAATTGCCATGTTGATTATATGCCTCTAGGAGTAGACCCAGTGGTTAGGGACTTGGGAACATATGTGTATAGTGACTTGGCCTTCATAATGTCTTTTCTTTTATAAGGAAATCATTCTATATTGTGTAGCTCATTAGCAATGGTATAACATTCAAGTTCAAAGATGTCATTATCCCATTATTTTCAGCTTTCATTAGAACAGTCATTATGAGCCGCGGTGGTGCAGCAGTAGCATCACAGCAAGAGGTTCTCCCATTTGATTCTCGGCTGGAGCACCTTCTGTGTGGAGTCTGCATGTCCTCCCCATGGTGGAGTGGTGTTCGAAAGACATGTGTGAATGGGCGTGCCTTCATTGAAGGTTGGGCATCGAGCTAGCACCTCGGCACCGTGAAAATCTACTGCCAATCATTAGCGGACCGGAGTTCTGCTGTGGTGATCCCTAACCAGGAAAAGCCAAAGGAACAACATTAGGCCAGTCATTGATTTCAGTGCCCCCTTCAGTATGTACCTTATCTATCATATGCAACAAGTGGAATGCCCATGGGGTTCCTTACAAAAGAATACAAGGTGTAATCACATTGAATATGTGGACCACCTCAAAGCCTTATCTTCATACTCAGTCTCTTACAAACTAATGAGAGATACTCTGTGTCTGGCTTACAAGGCATCATCTGATCCAGTACTGGGGGAACTGTTGCACGTCCACAAATCTACTTGCATTAAAAATATCTGATGCAAGGGGCCAAATCCTATTTGCAACATAAATAGAACATATTGGAGGGGCAGGTATGTATCTCACAGACTGACCCTGCTCTGGAATAGGCTTCTTATCTATGTAAAATAGAGTTTGTCCCTCACCTTATTCAAAAGTAAACTGGACCAGTGGATGGGGAATCGGAAATTTACCCCAGGATTGGTACCTATACCCCTATTGGACAGAGGCAACATGTAAATGCTTGGCTACCTAAATACAAGCATATGCTTCTGGGTAATTTATTCCATTATTTACAAATGAGAAGACATATCTAGGCTTAAAAAAGCTGGGGACCTTCAGCTAATTATCACCTATTAACCTATAAACATCTTTTAGCACCTGAAACAAAGCACTATACCAGCAACACACGCATCCTGTAAACAAATAATTTCAGCAGTTACAGCCTCACTTGCAGTTGCTTAAGTGACTACTGACAGTACTTGCTCCTAGCCGCTCAACAAAAGCGATTATATCTCAGACTTTCTAGGACTGATTAGCATTTCCTCTACAATGCCGAAAGCACCTTTAGCAGCTTTTGCCTTGGGCAATGCCCAATTTGTCTTGGCCTAGCTTATTCTTTTGATTACTAGTGCCCCTATATCACTATAAATTATTTTATCATTTGTTCAGCTGTGAAATGATCCAGTAAAAGCTACATTCTGACATGATTTTATTTTTTAGCCAAGGCTTCTTCTTCTTCAAAATTTGATCACAATTTCAAGTTGTTTTGCTTTTATTTCCATGAGTGTCCTTTTTATTACTGAATTAGAGGTGTTACACACTAATTCTAGACTTATTTTGAAGCAACATTGACTTATGTTTAAACAATATCCTTTGATTTTTGCTATAGCAATAATAAGTTCTTTTCATGATTTGATTTTTAGGCAGCATTGGGCAATTTTATTTTCATTTTGTAAGATTGCCTACTAATGCTTAGAAAATCAGTAAGAGGACCATTATATTCTGGTTATGAACATACTACAACTAACAAAATTTAAATGTTGCAATTTAAAATGTCCACTGATAACTAAATGAAAAGGTACTGGTGGTAAACCTCAGTTTAACATATTGTTTTTCTAAGTCCGTGGAAATAATGCACTCAGTGGAATGGACGGATAAAATAACTTCATTTTTGTGAAGAAACCTTAACAGAAAATTAAAATATTATCAAGTTTATTTATTTATTCATTTATTTATTTATTTAAATTTGTTGACCGGGAGTGTCCGACTGGATGTAGGTCCATTTTCAGCGGAGGCCCGGGGAGAAAAGCTCCACAGTAAAATAAACAGACAGTAGTTACATTGGATTACATAGCGATTAACAATTTGACATAGCAATTACTTACAACGTATTTACAGATGAAGAACATAGTACATCAGCAGACAACTAGAATCTTTATCTGTGAAGTACATAACAGACATTAACAAATGTTACAATGAGAAGTTCCTGCTGTATAATAAATACTAGGCTTATGAGCATCTGCACAGTAGAAGAAAGGAATAATCAGAATTTTTTTTCTTTAGTTTGTGGGTTGAAATGCCATTTTAGGTTATGCACTTGCTGAGTCGTTGGCTGTACTTTTTCCTAAAAAAAGGCTCACTTCTTTATATTTCCTCACTGACCTATAGTTGTTTGTCTACTTGTCCTTCACCATACACACAAATACACACTTTATATATATATATATATATATATATATATATATATATATCCATGCACACACACTTGTTTAGAAGCCACATATAAGCAGTTTCAGTTGGATTTCTGCAGGAAGGGTATAATCAAACTCAGATGATCCAGAGAAGGGCTAAAATTAGGTTACAAATACTGTACTTTTCTTGGTTGACACTAATTGGAACAGATGACTTTCACAGCAAGATAATATATCAGTCTCTCTTCCTTAGGAGTACACCTGTCCTATACTGAAAAAAACAGATCAAATTGTAACCATTTCTGCCATCATACAATCTGGTTATTAGAAGTCAACTGTAAGGAAAGTGTTGCAAATTCACTGGATTCTTTCTTTTTCTGAGATGGCTTCACTAATGTGTCACTTACTGCTGTTAGATAAATGCTTATTGTGGTGTATTCTGTGGATAATTAATAAAGGGATGGAACACACTTTGTGTTCTATTATATTTAGCACAGAGGTTTCCCTCTATTGATTACATTCGTATATGTCTGTGGACCATAGGAAAAAGGAGATGTTAATGCTTAAATTATGAACAAATTAAGCTGTGATTGATGAAGGTTTTCACACACACATTGTCTTTGTCTTGACCTTTTATGTTGTTGTAATTTGCGGAGCTTTTCTCCTCGGGCCTCCACTGAAAATGGACATATATCCAGCTGGACTAGCCCGGTCAACAAATGTAAAATAAATAAATAAATACAATAAATGTACTATTTGATGGTCAACATCTGCGCTGAATTAAATCATAATGCTGTGACATGCTCTACATAATGCTAACTGCTTACAGCACGTTTCCTTCATATTTTTTCAGCATGACCACATCATGCCTAAAAAGGTTTTCATAATACCAGTGCACATTTCCAGGTACTAAACATTACACGAATGCATAAGTTTAAATTGTACATTTCTCGGTGCATGGGTTCTTTCTTTGTTCAAGCCTCTGAATGTGGCTGAATGAATGATTCTCATATCAAATAATGTATTAGTATAGACATTAGCCAGTACAGAGGAAAAGAACATCTAACTGTCTCATCTCAAGGACAGTTGTAAAATGTTCCTGCTTGACTCTTCACACTGTCCTAACTTGGTAAGCAATATGAACACTATGGTTACAGCATATTTCTGGGAATGTCATTGACAATGTCAAATTACAATTATATATCTTACAGAGTTATGTCACCTCTTTCCAAGCAAGCTATCTTCTAATGACATTAAAGATTAATATGGGTAAAGTGGACGAAATAAACCAGAAACGTCACTGCTCCATTGACGTGCATGCAGTAATATAATTATCTTGCTTAGAAAGGTCTCTGTTTCTCCTTGACAGCTTTTATGTTCATCTATATTTGTCCACAGTGAATCTTTCCTCTCTTGTCTTTGTCATATATAAATATATTAACAGACACTATATATTTCCCATTTTGACAATTACATTATAAAAATAGATTTTTGTATTCTTTTGATTTAAGGAAAACTATTATCTGAGGAAAGCACACTGCCAGCAAATTTTGAGAGTGTAGAACAAGAAGCCTGTACCTGTGGGAGCCCTGTGTGAAGGTTAAAGCTTTAAATGTCACTTAGGAGATGACCAGAGTATATATCACATATTTGGCTACTGACTGGTTTCCATAGAGAGCTAGGAGAGATGTCTGTAGTTCTGTCTGAAGGACTATCTGGTGGATCAGATATATAATATGTTTTTAGAAGGGAAAGCATATCTACACATACCAACAGAAATGCAAAGCTTGTATAAATGCTGAATAAATGGCAGTGATGGAACTGAAGCCTAAGTTCCAAGTTCTGTTATTAAACTGATAAGCAGTCAGCAAATGCTAAACACAACTAGTGTAACTATGAATTTCAGGCTCAAAAGAACCTACATACTTCTGCTTAAATCTCTTATATTTTTGTTTAAACATTTTATAAAGTTTTGTATAAGCATGTACACATAAAAGAAAATACATAATTTAAACTTTTTTTTAGTAAAAGTTACATAACTTTTTCTGATAAAAAGGCACTAACAAAACCTTGCAAGTCATAGAAACTCTCAGACATCCTAACAAACAACTCATGTTTGCATTTGCTTGTAGCACTACTCCCCTCAGTCACTATAAGATTCTAGATTTCCATGTTGCCATTTGAGTTAACAGTCATATTCATACTCTGTAGTGACATCACATTAACTGGCAGTCCTCAGTTTAAACTGGTGTATCACTTACCCCAAGATCTGTTCTGTTACTAAAAGCCCTAGTTACCATTAGCATCTCTCATGTAATCTCAGTGTGAATGACTGCTTATATTATACCCACCTTATTTGTACTTATGCTGTTTGTTTATCTTGTTCATTGTATTCTTTCTCTACTCTTAATCAGCTACTCTGCAGTTGTTATTCATTTTACCTTTCAGCTTACACACTGGTTAGTAAATAATTATTTTGCATATTCTTTTTGTACAGTGTCTCATCTGCACTGACTGTGTGTTTAAATCCTGTGCCATCGTTTTCTCACATTCAAAATAAAACTCTTTTACCTATTTAACTGGCTTGCCTAATCACATTGTCATGTTTTGTCCCTTTTCATTTACTTTCTGCTATGATTTATTTGTCTCAGCTCAAATTTCACATACATAAGTTACTAAATGCTTCCAGCCATCTTCAAGGAACTTTTTCCTTTATTATTTTTTGTGATTATTAAATCCTACTTGTTTGTCAAATGAGATTTTTATACATACCATACAGACAATTTTGTGTCATCCCAAACTATCATTGTTACTCTGTACTTGGTAAATGTTCAGACCTGTCACAGTGTCATAATAAGCTAGAATCTAACTCTTATTTCTGCATAATTCTGATTAGTGTATTATTAATTTCTGGAAATCATTTGAAGTGCGTTATTAAAATTACGTTTTCAAATAATTTCTGACTCGGATTTGTTTTATTACTTTTGGCCTGAATCCTTCCTGAAAAGTTTGTTTTGCATCTGCCCGCTTTTCCAATGAATAAATGATACAAAAAAGAGAGAACAACAGTGCCCCTCTGACTCCTTCAATCATAATCATCATAATTCCCATATTCACATTTTCCATATGGGGTCAGGGTGTTGTGACAACTGCCACCATCTCTCTCTCTCTCTTTCTATATTTTGTGTCCCTCTCCTAACTTTTTCGACACTCATGCTCGACTGTCGCAGTCTGCTCTCACATAATCAGGGTCCCCTTCATTTAGATTTAAAGAGCATGGGGTCCTTGTGCTCAAAAGACACATCTTTGGTTTATGACTGGGGAGTGTGCCTTTAGAAAAAGTGGATCAGCCATCTCTGTCTCTGTTGAGATCAGAAGCATTAAAACCCTTGACCAAGCATAAAGAATGCCTTACTGTCTCATCTACTGGGGTTGCAAACATAAAGACCCTGACTGACCTTCCCTCCATCAGCCTGTTTTTCTTCTGATCATTATTTCTGATGTTTTTGCTTTCTTCTCTTTTTGTCACATGGCATTTTTACATTTTTGCCAGATGTGTGCAGATGTCTTTATTCCTGGATTCCATTATTCTTTTACTTACACACCGTTTGTTACACTAATTAGCAAATGAAATTTTGTAACCCTTTCTATGTGTATGTGTGTGTATATATATATATATATATCTATATATCTATATATATATATATATATATATATATATATATGTGCCATTATTTTGATCAGATACACTGTTTTGCCTTTCCTCACCTTTGAACTTCTACCATGCTGCACATTATCTCTTGGGTTATTTCAAGTTCTGTCTGTTTTCTGTTGTGCTTACATTATCTTTTGTCTCTGTCAAGGATCAAGGCTGAAAATTTTGTTGGACCAGCTGACCAACCAAGTTGCCAAATAAAAGATAAAACAAATAAATAGAATATTATTTACAGAAATTGAACACAGTCTATTCATTCATAAAATATTACTGCTGCCAAAGAGGAAACAATTTTAAAAAATTAAACCATACCCAGTGTACTAAGTGTTCCAACTCACTTGACATCTTAAAGCTGCAGAAATAAAACATTAAAATAAAATTATTTGACTTCCCCTAATAATAATCTAATGCTCCTTTGCATACCTGTTATTTGCAGTTAGCTTAATTATAGATGTATCTTCTTTTGTGGAATCTACAACTCAATTTGTATTACACAAGCTTCTCTTAGCTTGCTGCTTTTGGAAGGAGCTGCAATATCAACCAACTAACTTTAATTATTTTTGTTTAATTAGTGACTGTTTGCCTTTCATAACTCAATGGAAACATCATTCCAGAGATCCTAAAATGCTAATATTTATCTGTTTAGTTACTTGCTTATTGGTTCAAAGTTACTTACTAGGCTATTAATCTGTGAGGATCTTACGATGCCTAGCTTTTCATTTCCATGGCAATTTGTAGCCCTCATATTTTGCATACAAATAATCCAGAAATAGGCTGAACAGGGGTATGTTGGGATTTACATGTTTCCCCTATCCATGAGAGACAGGGTTGCAAAACTGGGGATAAATTTGTGGTTACCTATATATTCATCAAAACTACGTTTGAATACATTAAGAGAAATATCCTGCCTTAAGTGGATTGGAAGACAGCTCCGCAGAAGTGGTATCCTCTTTGATACAAACCTATCTGTCCAACATGTTCTATTTATTTTGAAAACAGATTGATGTCCCTTTAGAGGGTGTTTAAGATACCATTGGACTTGTGAACATGTAATAGGTCTGACAGAACTAGGTCTGTTGCAGCTCTATGTGCAAAGCCAAGGTCAGTGAGAAGAAGAGCAAGGCTTTGACATGTCCTGCATAGTTTTTATGATTTAGCCCTTGATTTGTTTTAGTGAGAAAGCATTGACGTCATTCCAGTTGTGATGAATGTTTAGACAGGAACATACCAAAAGGGGCATTATACTCAGTGATTAACCTAATAAATACCACGTACCGCGGTGCAATTACATCTCTGGATCTGGATTCAGTACCTTTAGTTATGAGCTGTGCAGTGAAAAGGGAATTTCTTGCAACAGTGGATATGTGATGATCAAAGGACAGTTCATATCCCTAACTATGGAATCAGTTTACAGCAGTGTGTTTCTCAATACGATAGCCACAAGGATAGTCATGCTTGCCAAAGGTTACAATTATACACTTTTTGGCATTTAGTTTTAGTCCATGTCTTTGACACCTCCTATTTGTTTTTGACAGGTCCTCTTGGAGGATCTTGGTATCCTCTGAGGAGTTTATGATGGCATTGGGTTTGAAGTCATTTGAAAAGTTGATCATCCACAAAATCTTAACAGTAGCTTTGACCTCTGAGAAGTAAATGTCAAAGAGGAGTGTCCCAAGTACTGGATTCCAGGGTACACCGCTAGTGGTCTTTTGGAAGAGGTATAGCCACCCATTCTTGGTTCTATTTGTGAGCCAATTTGCTATCCGATGAGTTAAATAGGCATTGACATTTAGCTGGGAGAGTGTTTATGCGGTACCTGAATATGGGGTGGTGTCGGATGTCTTTTCGAGGTATGGATATGTGATGTGCAATGTTTTGTCCTCATTCAGCGCTTCTGTAACTTTTTTGAAGACAATGACCAGGTTAAGTATACATGACATGCCCCTGAAGAATCTGAACTGGGTTTGGTCAAGATTCTGTAGGCTACCTATATCCTTATTTATTAATTCCTTAATGATCTTTCCCATAGTCTTACAGATGAGACTGGTCAGGCTTATGGGTCTATAGTTACCCAGGTCCACTGAAGTCCCACCTTTGCGCAAGAGAATAACAATTGCTGTTATCCATTCATTTGGCACAAAGCCTGTCCTGAGGCTGATATAGTATAGCTTATGTAGGGGATCAGACAAGTCATGTTTCAAGCTGATGAGTAGGCAGCCTGGCATGTTATCTGCCCCACAAATTTAGTGTTCTGTTTTTTTTTTTGGTCCCCTCAGACCTCATCCTACTGATGTGGCCCACCAGTGCCCCACATCCAGCCACTCTCTTATGCTTGTCCCTGTACTTACTCTGGCATTGCTGGGACTGATCTTGGATTCTAAAGGCATTCTGGAGTTTGAACAAATGAGCTACCATCCATTTTTTTTCTCTTTTATGCCCTTCCCATTCCCCCTCCCCACTCCCATCCCCACACTCATCAACTTTATCCAAAGGCAATTTCCCTCTTTGGACTACTGTTCCGTTTAGCAGCATGATCGATGAGTGCCCTCCCACCCAGGATGAGCACACCCATCCCTCCCTGCCACTTCATCAGTCACCTGAATCACTACTAAAACCCAGTTTGCTTGGGCCATAGCAAGGCTTTATCCCTCTGTGCCACCTGAACGTCCACAGATGTAGTGTTCTTGGCCTTAGATAATGCCCTGAGAACATGGGGGATCTGATTGTTAGGGGTATATCCAGATAATGAGATCTGAGAACAGTGGAAAGGAGAGGGGGTGACATTTGAGATACGTTTGTCTGCTAGTAGATTGGCTATGTCATTTGGGTCTGAGTATGTGTTATTGCATTTCTTGAGCAACACTTGAAGTTTTTACAGCTTGGTTTTGGACTGTTTGACTTCCAGCAGCAAGTATTTCTTAGTTTGTGATTTTGGAACATTTTTTGTGCTTCTCTTTTATGATTAATAGACAAAAAATCTAAGGCAAAAATCTGGACATTCTGGGAAAATCTGGACAGTTGAGAGGTATGTGCAGCATCTCTCTTGCTGATCAGCCATCTATTATTTCATATGAAGAATGTTCTTTAGTAGCTTGCATTGCTTCCCTATGTACCAATTAAAGTGGGACACATTTTCCAGTTATTATCCTATTAGAAGTATTCTTCTGAATGTTTGATTATATTTTTGTACCATTTCATTAGCTTGTGCATGGTATGCCAGAGATAATTGGTGTACTACTGTGATTTTATGTAGGAAGGGGCATTTTTCCTTTCTGTCTTTAGGCAACTTTTGACTTGTTTTGGAATTGCAACAATACAATATCTACTCTATATTTGCACGTTTCAGAAATGCAACCATTATATTAAAATTAGTATTGGTTTATGGATCTAGTTATGTAGCAACAATTATCTCTTAAACCAGAGTTTTATGATAAATTAATCAGAATCAGAATAACATTTACTGGCCAAGTATGCACGCATACAAGGAATTTGACTCCGGTTTCAGTGACTCTCCAAGTATGAATTGCATAAACAGCATACATACAACTATTAAGAACAAAACAACCAACATAAATGCAACTATTAAGAACAAGACAAAAAAAGTAAATATACATATATGTACAAGGTGCAAAGTGCAACTCAGTGCAAGAAATACTGAAATAAACTCTGAAAGAAACAAGTATTAACAATATTATGTCAACAAAATAGCAAAATGCCACTCCATGAATATCCACAATCTTTTAATGAAAATTGAAAATCTAAACAAAATGCTTGAAGAATAAATGCACTGTTTTTTTCTGTCTGCAAAAAAGTAACTGCCATATGTGTGAGGACCCCTTTCTTTGAAGTGGCAGTGTGATGAATAGTGTGCATATCTGTGCAGTGCAAAAAATCCAGTCACACATGCAAATATTGAGGGAAATGGTATCTCACTAAACCCTTTACGATGCAATCTCCTTGCAGTGATGGACATTATGCACCTTTAGAAATGTACCAAATTGGTTCTGACATTAGCTGGTTGCTAATAAACTTTGAACAGATTAGATTAACAGATGCTGATGCACAAAATCAATGAGGCATTTCAATCCTAGGAGATAACGAATTTTCATTTTCTACAGTAAAACTGTTGTGATCATGATCTTGGTATTTATGGATATACAAGTCAGCAATGCAGCTTAACCTACACAGTACAAGTCAGCAGTGCAGCTTAACCTACATAATACAAGTCAGCAGTGCAGCTTAACCTACACAGTACAAGTCAGCAGTGCAGCTTAACCTACACAATAGAAGTCAACAGTGAAGCTTAACCTACACAGTACAAGTCAGCAGTGCAGCTTAACTTACAAAATACAAGTCAGCAATGCAGCTTAACCTATAGAGTACAAGTCAGCAGTGCAGCTTAACCTACACAGTAATACAGCATTAGGCAAGAATGACTTTTTCTGTCTTCTGAAACTACAGTCATATGTCACGTGTTAGTCTTGGTCACATTAGCATTTATTTTATTTTATTGACATTTGTTTACCTTGAAACCCTGACTGGGCCTAAAAGAGCCATTTTCAGCAGAGGCCAGTGAAGAAAAGCTCCACATACATGTACATGCAATGTATATCTCAATATATGTAGCAACACAGAAAATTTTTAAGAGAGTAGAGACACTTACAGTTCACAAACAAGGGTACAAAATGAAAAAAAAAAACATATTCCATTGGGTCTATATCACATCACTGAATCACAATTAAGCAAACATCTCTTCCACGAACACCTATTCAGTGAACATACTCTCCATCAAAGTAAGTTTCTTAGGGCAAACCGTTGATTGGCCACCATCTGGGGTTAGCCCTTTTCCAAAATGTAGTGCAATTTCTTAGTTGGTATATTTAATTTGGGGGTTGGGGGGCTCAGCCCGCAAAAGTAGTAGTTTAGGGGGGCATCACCCTCACCTGCATATGTGTTAAGTTCTATGGTTGTGTTTACGATCGCTAGGGTGGACTACCATCAGTTTGCTGAAAAGTTAGTTCAATGAGTAGTACGTTTGCTGAATAGGTGCTTGTGGAAGATATGTTTGCTTAATTGTAATTTGATGATGTGATACAGACCCCATTCCATTGCATTACATAAATAGATAATTAAACATTGGTGGCAGCATTTGAAGAAGAGCAAGCAGATTGTAGAACATATATGGGTACATAATATAATGAAAAATAGAAGAAATGCAGTAACTGGCAGAAGTGAAAGTAGAAAGGAAAGTAAGGGATTAGCCAGGACTGGATCAGGGAGCACATATGAAGAGGGTTGGAGAGAAGGGGCATCCTTGCTGAGTTCTGCTGGCTGGATGAATGCATGATATAAAATGACATCCTGCTAGTATCCTCACTTGGGGGGGGGGGCGAGAATAATATCTGTATAGCTGTTATATATTCTTTAGGATGTCCCATTGCTATCACTATAGTCCAGGTGTAGTTCCAATATACTGAACTGCAAGATTTCTCAAGGTTTACCAAGATGCCAGCAGATTCTTTGGTAATCGTATGTTGATTTTGAATTAAAGTAACTAGTATTTGGGTATTGTGTGGACTAGCACTACCTTTTTATAAACCCATCTTAAGCTGGATAAATTAATTTTGTCAGATAAGGTTGGAGTTGGCAGGCCACAATCTTAGCATATGACTTAGTTTCAGTATTTATTAATGATATGGGCCGATAATGTTTGACCCTTGTGTTATCTTTTCTTGGCATAGACAATAGCATTATTCATGATTTTTGTAGAGAAGATGGTGCTGTACCCTTTGCAAATGTATAATTAAACACCTGGACCAAGGAAACATGCAAACAATCTTCAGGTATTTTATAAATCCACATGGTTAAGCTACCTAGGCCCAGAGCTTTAACCAAGGGAGATTTTTTTTACCACTTGTGAGATGTCCTTTAAGTTTATATTCTCTTTTAGCACTAAAGTTTTCATCTGTGATAACTTCTTAAAAAACTGACTCAAAACAAAAGTTTGGAGATGATTGCAAACTGGGAGCTATTATCAACTCTCAAGCTGATGTAGATATTCTTCAAAAAGGACTCACTGTGACCAGTGACTGGTGCCAGAACCATGACCTTAAGCTCAATGCCAAAACATGCATGGTCATTCCCTTTGGAAAAAACTTGGTGCCCATGAACTACCACATTGACGGTAGTCCACTAAACACCGAAGGTGTGATAAGAGATCTGAGGACACAGGTTGACAGCAACCTCTCCTTTGTCAACCAAATTGCCACTGTGGTCAGAAAGTCATTCTATGTGACACATCTCATTACAAAGGGTTTTTCAACCAGGAAGAAAGAGGTCATAGTCCCTCTCTACTCGTCCCTCATCAGACCTGCTATAGAATACTCACTAGACACCTACAACTGGAAAGGCCACAAAAATACCTCACTAAGAGGATCGTCAGCCTTAAACACATGCCCTATACGGACAGACTCAAAAAGATCCAGCTGTACTCTGTCTCATATCGCCTACTTAGAGGCAATCTCTGCTTGACCTACAAAGCCATGTCTGACCTAGAGCTGTTAGATATGCTACATCTGAAGAAATCCCAATCCCTCTGTGCCACATGCTCCAGGGACCTCAACCTCATTACCATAATAAACAGAACATGCTGGAGGGACAGATTCCTAACCCAGAGACTACCCATGCTTTGGAACAGACTTCCCATTCACATCAAGCAGAGCACCTCACTAGCCCTCTTCAAGAGAAATCTTGAGGAGTGGATGGGCAATAGAAAATTAACCCTGGGGATCACTTCAGTGGCCTTGCTTGACAGGGGCACTGGGAACTAACGTTGGGCAGCAAGATGCCAGGAAATCTTTTTGGTCTAGGCTTACATAGGCTCCAGGGCCAATAGCCTGGTACACACCTATGAACCCAAAAGCATTTAGTGCTAAGTCAGTCTGAGAATGAGGGGGCATATAACCTTTTATAATATTCACAAAATGCATCAGTAATCTCTGCTGGTCCTGTTGCTACATTTTGATTAGTTTGATGATTCAGTGGTATGCTGACTTTTATCTGCTTTTGTTTCAACCTGTATACCAAAAATATAGTAGCCTTACTGCTTGTACCTTATGCTTGGAATGCCACTCTCTTTAAATACAAGATTGATTTTTTTTCTTAGTAACATAGCACAATCTCTAGTCACCTTTTATATCCCATAACTAGATGCATATCCTTAACTTTTACTTTTTGGTAATCCAGGTGGCATTGATGAACCTCTTGTTGTAACACTTTTATCCTGTTATCCTTGTTACTTAAGCATCTAGCCTTAATCGCAATCAAGATATCTTTAATGCTAATTTAATAATTTATCAACAAACAAAGGGTGGTGTATATGTAACAGGTTTTAATTGAATGAATTTCCCACCTCTTGCCATAAATAGTTAATACAGTTGTAATCTTAATGAAGCAAGGGACCTGCCTGTTACTGTTTATTCTTTTGCGGGTAAACTATTGTAGTGGAAATCTAATATCATTGCAACAGGACCAGAAAAAGGCACAATGCACTACTGTCACTGATTCTGTACAGTAAACTAGTCCAAATTAAATCAGAGAATAATCTTATCTGCAACATGATTTCCCATTGGGAGACACAAATGCATAACTGCAATCAGAACAATTTAATATTCTGCTGAAGGCATACAATCCAAGGCTAGCTATCTCCTCTTTAAGCACTCTTTGCACCTTAAGATGCTTCTTGGCTATAGGATTGGATCTGTCCAAAATCATAGTCAACTATAACATTGTTATTGACATGTGTCATTCTTTGGATTTGTAGGAAAAAATCTGAGAAAATGGTGGGACAGTCTACTTTCGAGCATAAAAACAACACAACAAAAAGGGTCTCTTTCCTTTTCCATCCTAACCAGTGACCACCTGTTTTCACAATCTTTTACTAGCTCTTACGTCTGCCATTGCAACTCATTATACATATATATAACAATTCTCTTCAAGGAATAGGCTAATCTAATCACAATATCTTCCCCAAATAATGATTTTGAAATCTGCCAAGTTGTTTGGCCACCTTCACCTCTTGCAGAAATAAAACATCAGGCTTGAGTATTTTTCAAGAAGTGAGAACATGTATGTTGCTATGCCTTTGAGTTTAAACCACTGACATTTAATGATATTGCTTTTAAAGCCAAACATAATTATTATTAACAGTAAATTATAACTATTTTGCAAGCAACTACAGTTATATAACTCAATAGCAACAAAAAATAATTGACTTCAACATTTGGCTTATTTTCTGGTGTCATTCAAAGGGGATCCAACATCTATCTGCCTGGGATGACATGGCTGACAGGTCTTAATGCTTTGCCAGAAATGGCCTCCACCTGTTACCACTGGGATTCTGGATCCTGGCTAAGGCTCTTTCTTCCCCATTGTGCTTTTTTAGGCAATGTCCCAAAGACAAATCTTACAACATAAAAGATCTGTGAAAAAGCAAATTGAAGGTCATGCTGCTTAACACTAGGAGCCTTAACCTGAAAATGCACTCACTGGAGTCTCTCTTTGTACTGGAAGATGCCAATGTCTGTGCGGTCACAGAAACTTGGTTCAGGCCTGTGGACAGCATCCCCGCCTTACCAAGCTATATCTTATTTCACACATTCCGACCCCAAAATGAGGTCAGGAAGACTAAGGGTGGTGGAGTCTCTATCTTCATTAAGGACAGGCACACCTCCAGACTGGTTTGCCAGCATGATGCACTGGAACTATTCCAGGTACAACTGACAGCTGGCAAGACACCCATCCAAGTTATAGCCAGCTATAGACCCCCTCCCTGACTCAAGACACCAACTCCTCTTACCTGGATCTACTCGACTCCATCAAGGTACCCCCTAACATCCTGCTCCTTGGTGACTTCAACTACCCTACCATAGACTGAATAAACTATTCCTGCACTAATGCACTCACTCAATGATTCCATGACTTATCAGTTCTAATGCACTAGACCAGCTCATCTCATTCTCCACAAGGGTAGACAACATTCTGGACTTGGTTCTCACAAACATGGGCGACCGCTGCACCACTCCCATAGTATGTTCTTCCCTGGTAAGATCAGATCATCGGACTGTCTTATTTGAAGTTTTTATCACACCCAACCCCCCCCCCCCCAGTCATAATCAAGCTAAACAATTTCTCAAAAGCTGACTACAACCTCCTAAGGGAGGGTAATTGTAGCTTTACACCACTGCCCCCCTCAGAGGATGCAGACAACTATGTTGAACAGTACACCAATGCAGTATACTGTAAAACTGCATGGACTCAGCCATACTCAACAGAACTAAAACCTGCTCCTTGTCCAAGGGCAAAAAGGAACAGATTCCAAATTGGAAAAACTCCCTCCTTAGCCTCAACAAGCAAATTAGATCACTAGTGAAAACCTCCAAAGCCAATTATGAATTGAAACTAGCCTTTGAAACAAACGGAAACCACAAAGCCTTCTTCAGTTATATCAGGAATCGCCATGGCAAAGCCCAGGTTTTTTCTGAATTAGTACTTAACAGTATCACCTACACTGATCCTGTTGACTTAGCCAACCTGCTAGCAGATTCAGTGCAAACTTCACCCTCCTGTCCCCCCCAAAGACCCTTTCAACATCCCCGATACTTGTCCCGAACCTTCCATCTCCATAGATCAAGTGTTAAAGGCCCTATCCAAGGCAAAGAACATAGCTTCCATGGAACCTGATAGTATCCCAGGCTGTATTCTGCACCATCTTTAGCCAGAACTGGCTTTGCCATTGAGCACTCTATTCAACCACAGCCTAAGTACAAGCTTCATCCCAGCAGAGTGAAGAACTGCCATTGTCATCCCCTTGCACAAAGATGGTGCCACTACTGACCCTGGAAGCTATCACCTCATTAGCTTAACAAGTCTGATTTGTAAAGCCATGGAGTGTATTATTATGGATCTGATAAACAAGGACATAGGCATTCTCCGAGCACTTGACCTCACCCAGTTCGGATTTGTCAAGGGCAGATCTTGCCTGTTGCACCTGGTTGACTTCTTTAAGACTGTCACCAAGGCCCTGGATGAAGGAAAGTCAGTACATACAGCTTACCTTGACTTTGCCAAAGCCTTTGACACAATCCCACACTCGGGCATCATTGGAAAGCTAACACAACTTCACGTAAATCCCTATCTCATAAGACTCTTTTGGATACTGGCAAAGGCCCTTGCCTCCCCCATAGTGCCTTTTTTAGGCAATGTCAAAACAACAAATTTTCCAATGCAAAATCTAATTGAGTCAAATTCAGAGTCGTGCTGCTTAATAATAGGAGTTTAAACATGAAACTGCATTTCCTGGAAGTGCTCTTAACCTTAGAGGATGCTGACATCTGTGCAGTTACTGAGACATGGTTAAATGTCACTGAGAGCACCCCAGCCATGCAAGGCTACAGTGCTTTCCACACATTTAGACCTCAAAATGAGCATGAAGGAACCAAAGATGGAGGTGTATCCATCTTCATTAAAACCAAACACACTTTGAGACTGGTCAAAGAGCATGACTCTCTCAAACTACTCCATGTCCAATTAACTATTGGTAAAGTACCATATCACATCACTGCTAGCTATAGATCCCCCTCCATTAACCAGGATAAGCACTCCGCCTACCTCGATTTACTGGAATCCCTCGCTATACAGCCCAGCTTCTCAGTCATGGGAGATTTCACCTATCCTTCTGTAGACTGGTGGACATACACAAACAAAAACACATTTGGCCAGAGGTTCCTAGACTTTGTTAACACAAAAACTGTGGAACAGATCGTCTGCATCCCCAATAGGGGCTCTAATGTCCTGGACATAGTGCTCACCAACTTGGAGGGAGGGGTCACTGTACTTTCCCATGTGTGATGCCCTCCCTGGTTAGGTCAGACCACAAATCAGTCTCATTTGAAGTAAATACTGGAAATGACACCCTCACAGGAACAAAATTTATAAAAAATGTTACCAAAATAACTACAGCCTACTAAGTGATGGTATAAAAGGTTTTATACCACATGCAGTCACAGACATCAATGATCACTATGCAGAAGTGTATGCAAATGCCCTGTACAAACACTTAAGCAACTGCATAAACTGTGCTGTACCTGACCGGATCAAAAACAGGTCTTCCCATTAAAAACAAGCCACCATGGTGGACTTCAAGTATAAACAGATTATGTAACAAATGGAAGAAATTGCTATCCAAAAGCAAGAGGAATATCACTTTGCAGAGGAAGAGCTCCCTCCTAAGCCTAAACAAGAAAATCAGAAATCTTGTAAAGTTTTCTAAAGCAAATTATGAAACTAACATCACATCCCTAGCCAATGATAATCATAAGGCATTCTTTAACTATGACCGAAGTCTGAAATGGCATGCCCAGCTATGTGCCAAACTAGTTGTGGATAGGATCATTCATACTACACTGGAAGATATTGCCAACCCGCTAACTGGCAGATTCAGCACAAACTTCATTTCCCTATCCCCACCTACCATATTCCAAAGCATACCTGACATGAGCCTCTGCCTAGTATCTCTAGAGAACAGATCATTTCTGCACTCGCCAAGTCAAAATCAGCCTTAATGGGACTACATAATATCCCAGGTTGTTTAAAAAATAATCTAAAACAAGTCCCAGCAGACTCACTTTGGCATTCTCTTTAATCATAACTTGAAAACTGGCTATGTTCCTGCAGAATGGAGAACGAATCCCCCAACTGACCCTGAGAACTACAGACCCATAAGTCTAACCAGACTCATCTGCAAAGCCAAGGAAGGAATTATCAAGAACCTTATCAACAAGGACATAGGTGACCTCCAAACGCAGGACCCAACCCAGTTTGGCTTTGTAAAGGGTAGATCATGTTTATTAATCCTGGTAGAAGTCTTTGAGAATGTCACCAAAGTCATGGGTAAAGGTAAAACAATGCATACAGCTTATCTCGACCTTCCCAAGTCTTTCGACACAATTGCCCACTCTGGCATCATTGGGAAACTCTCCTAGATAGGGATTAACCCTTACATTACTAGATGGGTAGCCAGGTGGCTCACCAACAGAACACACTCTGTCAAAACTGGTAACTCCACCTCCACCAGTAGACCTGTCACCAGCAGAGTACCACAGAGGTCTGTGCTGGGCCCCTTACTTTTTGGCATCTATTTCTCAGAAGTCCAAGTAGATGGCCTTTGACTCACCAAGTTCGCTGATGACTGCAAACTGGGAGCAAACACTGAGTCTCCCAATTATGTCAGCATATTACAAGAAGGAATAACACAAACAAATGACTGGTACCAAAGCCATGGTGCAAAATTAAATGCAAAAAAATGCATTATTATTATTCCCTTTGGCAAAATGGAATTCCTTACAAATTACAATATTGACACCTCCCTGAGTAACAACCCTATGGTGTTAGACTTGGAAATACAGATTGATAGCAATCTGAACACTGACTACCAGGTTTCCACAGTGGTAAAGAAAGCCTTCTATGTAGCGCACTTCATATGCAAGGGCATAGCATCCAGGTCAAGGGATGTTATAACTCTACTGTACTTGACCCTCATCAGACCACTAATAGAGTATAATGCACCCTTTTGCTTGTTCCTCACCAGACACCTGCAGCAACTGGAGAGACCTCAGACGTTTCTCACTAAGAAACTACAGGGACTCCAAACCATGATTTACATGGACAGGCTGAAAGCCCTGTCACTTTACTCTGTATTTTATAGGCTGCTGAGAGGTGACATGTGCCTGGGCTATAGGCCAATCTTCAACCCTGTTCTAATGGAAATTCTGCAGAGGCAGATATGTCTCCAAGGGACTGCTTCTTCTCTGGAATAGAGTTCCTATTCATGTAAAACAGAGCTCCTCAGTGACCCTATTCAAAAGCAACCTAGAAAATTGGTTGGTAAGCCTCAAATTTGTCCCTGGGGTGGCACCCATGTCCTTCATGGACAGGGATAATTGGTGTTGATCACAGACCCGCTCTGTTTATAAATTCATTCTGCAAACTATCCAGAAAGAACAAATGGGGATACTTGGAATTAACATGACTACTGAATAGTGATCGGGAGTGGGAGAACCACCAGACAGCAGGGATTGGCAGTTAAAATAAGAAAAGACATAAAAAAGTATAACAAAACATGGGACTTGAACCACACACCCTTGACATAAGAAGCACCTGCATTAGCTCGCTGTACTAACTGAGAAATTGTGAGGTGGAGTTCAGGGATGAGTTAAGGCAGGCACTGGGTGGCAGTGAAGAGTTACCAAATAGCTGGGTAACTACAGCAGAGCGAGTAAGGGAGACGGCTAGAAAGGTACTTGGTATCACATCTGGACAGAGGAAGGATGACAAGGAGACATGGTGGTGGAATGAGGAAGTACAGGAGAGTATACAGAGAAAGAGGTTGGCAAAGAAGAAGTGGGATTGTCGGAGAGATGAAGAAAGTAGACAGGAGTATAAGGAGATGAGGTGCATGGCAAAGAGAGAGGTGGCGAAGGCTAAGGATAAGGCATATGAAGAGTTTTATGAAAGGTTGGACACTAAGGAGGGAGAAAAGGACATGTACCGATTGGCTAGACAGAGGGACCGAGCTAGGAAAGATGTGCAGCAGGTAAAGGTGATAAAGGATAATGAGGGAAACATACTCACAAGTGAGGAGAGTGTGTTGAGGAGATGGAAAGAGTACTTTGAGGGGTTAATGAAAGAAGAGAATGAGAGGGAGAGAAGATTGGATGATGTAGGGATAGTGAATCATGAAGTGCAATGGATTAGCAAGGAGGAAGTAAGGATAGCTATGAAGAGAATGAAGAATGGAAAGGCTGTTGGCCCAGATGACATACCTATGGAAGCATGGAGATGTTTAGGTGAAATGGTAATGGAATTTTTAACCAGATTGTTTAATGAAATCTTGGAAAGTGAGAGGATGCCTGAGGTATGGAGAAAAAGTGTTTTGGTACCGATTTTTAAGAATAAGGGTGATGTGCAGAGCTGTAGTAACTACAGAGGTATTAAATTGATCAGTCACAGCATGAAGTTATGGGAAAGAGTAGTGGAAGCAAGGTTAAGAAGGGAGGTGATGATTAGTGATCAGCAGTATGGTTTCATGCCTGGAAAGAGCACTACAGATGCAATCTTTGCTCCGAGAGTGTTGATGGAGAAGTACAGAGAATGTCAGAAGGAGTTGCATTGTGTGTTTGTAGACTTAGAGAAAGCATATGACAGGGTGCCTAGAGAGGAGTTGTGGTATTGTATGAGGAAGTCAGGAGTGTCAGAAAAGTATGTAAGAGTGGTACAGGATATGTACGATGGTAGTGTCACAGCGGTGAGGTCTGCGGTGGGAGTGACGGATGCGTTTAAGGTGGAGGTGGGGTTACATCAAGGATCAGCTCTGAGCCCTTTCTTATTTGCAATGGTGATGGACAGGTTGACAGATGAGATCAGACAGGAGTCCCCGTGGACTATGATGTTTGCAGATGACATTGTGATCTGTAGTGAGAGTAGGGAACAGGTGGAGGAGACCCTGGAGAGATGGAGATATGATCTAGAGAGAAGAGGAATGAAGGTCAGCAGGACTAAGACAGAATATATGTGTGAATGAGAGGGAGGATAGAGGAATGGTGAGGATGCAAGTAGTAGAGGTGGCGAAGGTGGATGAGTTTAAATACTTGGGGTCAATAGTTCAGAGTAATGGTGAGTGTGGAAGAGAGGTTAAGAAGAGAGTACAGGCAGGATGGAGTGGGTGGAGAAGAGTGTCAGGAGTGATTTGTGACAGACGAGTACCTGTAAGAGTGAAAGGGAAGGTCTATAAGAGGGTAGTGAGACCAGCTATGTTATATGGGTTGGAGGCAGTGGCATTAACAAAAAGGCAGGAGTTTGAGCTGGATGTGGCAGAATTAAAGATGTTAAGATTTGCTCTGGGTGTGACGAGGGTGGACAGGATTAGGAATAAGTATATTAGATGGTCAGCCCAGGTTGGAAGGTTTGGAGACAAAGCCAGAGAGGCACGATTACATTGGTTTGGACATGTGCTGAGGAGGGATGCTGAGTATATTGGGAAAAAGATGCTAAGGATGAAGCTACCAGGTAACAGGAAAAGAGGAAGGCCTAAGATAAGGTTTATGGATGTGGTGAGAGAGGACATGCAGGTGGTTGGTGTGACAGAGCAAGATGCAGAGGACAGGAAGAAATGGAAACAGGTGATCTGATGTGGCGACCCCTAACGGGAACAGCCGAAAGAAGATGATGATGACTAACTGAGAAATTGATGTCAAATGTGTTTTTACTTATTTATATATATATATATATATATATATATATATATATATATATATATATATAAACATGTATATATATATATATATATATATATATATATATATATATATATATATATGTATATCTACATATATATATAGACATATATATATAAACATGTATATATATATATATATATATATATATATATATATATATATATATAGATATATATTTACCTATATAGATATAGATACATATAGATAGACAGGATTTCATGCAAGCCTGAAATATGTTGTGACATATAAGGGAGTGGGAAGGAAACCTTATGTATATATCTCAACCTTAGGAATAGCTTTTGTCCTAGTTTGCATTTACTGAAGGATATGGAATGTGAAACTCAACTGTGTGGCTTTAAACATCGACTATAATAATACTTGAATTACATGGGCAGGGGAACAAAAGACAATGTGGACGATCTGACAACAGGGACAAGTATGGGGTAAGTGGTGTGTGTGTGTGTGTGTGTGTGTGTGTGTGTGTGTGTGTGTGTGTGTGTGTGTGTGTGTGTGTGTGTGCTTGTGTCTGTTTTACTGTGTATTTGTGTTTGTAAGAGTGACAGTGGGTGCCTCTGCTTCGACTATGTGGCTGCCAGCACAGTTACCTATTGCAAGAAGTGCTGATCTGCACTTTGTGATTGGCAAAATAGATTCAGACATATGGCAATTAGTACATACTGAAGACTTTGCTCAATATGATGGCTAATTTGTCTATGAATTGCAAAATAACGCATCATCGTAACAGGGTCTTTATACTGCAAACCTTATTGCATCCACTAGGAATCTTATTGAATCCCTGAGCATGTTTTTTTTTGCATTGGCATATGGCAATGTTTTTATTCTATTCGATTTATACAGTTTGGCTTTACTATATTTATTTATATTTTCATTATCAATTTCTGCTTTTATTTTACACTATTCTGTTTCTTTGTGTAGCCCTTTTAAATGAATTTGGTAATTTTACTTTTTCTGCACACTTGCACACATGCAGTACTTGGTCTAAAGTTTAATGTTACTTTCCCAGTAGTCTTCTTCTGAATTGATCATTTGCAATTATTTTTCTTATAAGTAAATCAGGCAAGCCACAACATTCATTATCTCAAATTTTCAGTTTAGCTACATAAGTATCCACAATTTCTTGAAACCCTTGATTTCTGGTACAGAATATATACATTGCATATGGAAGGTTCTTCTTTGGTTCACAAATTGCTTGAAACTTATCTCTTATCCCTCATCATTTTTAATTTAAGCTGAATGTATTAAATACATTTATTGTTTCCTTACCTGTGATGTATAGAAATGATGTATGTTACTCTTTTTTTTTATTTCTCTACAATTACACTTACATTGAGATATAGCTCAAACTTTTGAATCCAAGTCTTCTAGTTTTCAAACAATTTATCATACCACATCAAAGACATTTATAGTTGAAGTGTAGATGTGTATATCAATGACTACTTACAGGAGTATATCATCAAAGCTCGAACACTCAAAACACCAAACTGCTGAATACTGACCACAAAAGATCTAACACATAAAAGCCTGGAAAATATATAAGAAAAAAAAACTGTCCGCTGTCGGGTAAGCAATCCTGCAATTCCCATATCTCCAGACTTCATTATACTAACTTCACAATTGCATCACCTTGAAGAAGGGGGAAATCTTCCTAAAAATATGAATCACTGCTTGTGCAAAATGATATAGCACCTGCAATGATCCACAAAATGAAACACCCAAACAAAAAGGAAAATTCCCTACAACATAACCCAAAAACAACACAATAACAATCCACCTAACTGAAACACCCAAACAAAAAGGAGAATTCCATACAGCATAACCTAAACAAAACACAATAACAATCCACCCAACTGAAACAGCCAAACAAAAAGGATAATTCCATACAACATAACGTTCACCAGTGATGAGAACAATAACCAATCAGAAATAACTTACTTCACTCTTACCAACATCATAGCAAGTAGTCATTTGCTCATTAGCACATTCAAACACACACACACACATACACACACACACACACACACACACACACACACACACACACACACACACACACACACACTCCCGTGGATTCAATAAACTCAGTGTAGGAATAGTGCTATTCCTCCACGGTGTGAATCATGTCCATTTATCCTTAGCTTTAACAGCAGTGCGCCTTGCATATTCATGAAGATGCACTGCTGCTAAGGCTAAATGGACATGGAAACTATTAAGTGCAGGGGGTGTGTTTAAGTAGTGCATGCTCCTCTAACACACCCCCTGTACTCAGAAATTGCTGTAAGGCACTTTTTAAACATATTTCAGTGTCCATGAACACTGAAATGAAATAAAAGTAGTAAAATAGTGTCTGCGGACACTGAAATAGATAGGGGAGCAAGAAAGCAATGCAGCGGGTGTGTGACAGCTTCTGTCATGCACCCTCTGCATTGTCAAAGTGCCATACAGCACTTTGCAAGCACTTTCAGTGTCCACGGACACTGAAAGCAGGAAGTCCAGATCAGAAGCAATGCTGGAGGTGTGTGACAGGTACTGTCACCCCCCCCACATTATCAAAGTGCCATACGGCACTTTGGAAGTTCTTTCAGTGTCCGCAGACACTGAAAACACTCATCACAATAGGAAGCAATGCAGGGGGTGTGTGACAGGTACCGTCACACACCCCCTGCATTGTCAGAGTGTCACATGGCCATACCCCTCAACTGTACAAGTTTCCACAGAATGACCAGATGCCTGCCGCACATACCTCTCAACCCCCTAAGGCAAGAAAGCTGTACAAAGCCATAAATAACGAGGGGACAAAGGCCCAAAAATAGGGGCACTTTTTAAATATTGCACTTCCAAACTAGGAAAGTTGATAGAATAAAAGGTTTGTATTAGCACAGGTTTCCTGAAGAGTACAAAGTCTGAAACCCAAATGTCTGTCATTGTCAGAGTGCCGTATGGCCATACTCTTCAACTGTACATGTTTACGCAGAATGCCCAGATGCCTGCCTCATATACCTCTCAACCCCCTAGAGCAAGAAATCTGTACAAAGCTGTAAATAATGAGGGGATGGAGGCCCAAAAATAGGGACACTTTTTATATATTGCACTTACAAACTCGGAAAGTTGATATAATAAAAGGTTTGCGTTAGTATGGATTCCCAAATGTCTGTCATTGTCAGAGTGCCGTACAGCCATACCCCTTAACTGTGCAAGTTTCCGCAGAATGCCCAGATGCCTGCCTCACATACCTCTCACCCCCTAGAGCAAGAAAGCTGTACAAAGCAATAAATAATGGGGGCAACAAAGGCCCATAAATAGGGACATTTTTTTAAATATTGCACTTACGAATTAGGAAAGTTGATAGAATAAAAGGTTTGCATTAGCATGGATTTCCTATAGGGTATGAAGTCTGAAACCCGAATGTCTGTCAGTATGTTCTGACTTAAACCTCAAGTAATCTGCCAATGATTTTCTAGAAAAACACAGTCACATTATGCAAGTTTGTAAGAGCAATAATTAAAATCTGTCCCTATGTCCCCTTACAATTTTCCTTACTGTGACTGACAAGGAGTACAGATACATGTAAAAAAAGTGGGTTGATTATTTTTTTTTCCATTCTCAGGTATATTTAAGCATAGCTGAGCAGGTGTGCATGTTATGGGCCTCTGCTCAGCATTGCTTAAACATCCCATAGGAGATAAATAAAAATATACAGCTAAATTCCTAATGCCAAGATAGCATAGTGGTTAGAGTCCCAGCTTTACATGGAGGCATTCATGGCTTGAGTACCAAGGCATTCACTTTATTTTTACATGGGAAAGCAGTGTTAAAAGTATTATTTTTATTTTAAATTATGTAGTAATTGATATTTGTCAACCAGGGTAGTGTACATGGTCTATAATGAAAGTGTGAGTGCATATAACATGTGAAATCACCCATGTATACACAAGTGTCCCATACAGTATAGTCACACCCCATGGTAATATAATGAAAGTACATAGAGGGTCATCATATAAAATAAATTATATACACTTACTAATATGTTAGTAATGATTAATTAAACTCATTATTCTAATATTCCCTAAAAATGAAACATGAGCAATGGTTAGCAGTTCTTAGCTATGCCTAGCTGGTTTAAGCATTGCTTAGACATAAATGATAAGCAACAGTCAGCTCAGCTAAGCAGAACTGCACACTGTTAAGCAATGCTCAGCAATTACCCCTTTAAGCACTGTTCAACCCAGATTAGTGGATTTGCACACTGCTTAGCTGAGCTTAGCATTTTCAAAATGGTCCAATGATGGCAAAGGTGGGAATATAGCCTTATTTTAACAGTGCAGGCATGAATACAGCCAGGAAATTTTGTAGCTTTCTCTGAGTAGGAACTATTTCTGGTGTTGGTGAGGGCTCATGCTTTTGGGTGCAGCACTGGAGCATTTTGGAGTCCAGAGTCATGGCTGGACTCCTTGTAGCAAACCATGATGACAGACTGCTGCAGGGCCAGTACCAGGGCTCACAGTATAAAGCAGATGCCTGGGACTGTCTGGCATGCAATCTCACCAGTGCCACTGGGATCATCCAAACTGGTAAGCAGGTACGGCATCACTATGCTGACCTAAAGTGGAGGAAGGGAGCACTCTTGGCCCAGTGGATCCAAGGCGCTCGGGACAACCATGCTCCTGCAGTTTGTAAGTATCCCAGATATAGCTATACCAAATTCTAGCCTGAGTCTGTGAAAGACAGGTATGCATAATGTTTGTTTGTTTTCTCCCCCTACAGCTGCAGCAGAGAGGGCTAGCAATGCTGAGGCCCATGCAGACAGACTGACAAGGCTGCACCAACAGGCTGTTGAGTACAGATCTACCTTGTATTATATAGTGAAATAAATAAGAAGGATTAAATTGCTTACTGTGTTCTGTGTCTAACGATTAAAGAAAAGTTTTCCAGACTAATAGTCATCTACAGCATATGCAGTAATAGAGCACTGTGTCATATAAGTACAATAAAAACCTAAACCACCAGTTGTTGTGTTTATTTTAGTATGTTGTTGTAGAAATAGAATGAGTAAAGGTGGTTCTGCATAGAAAATATGGCTTTGACAGAATAAATTAACAGAGGTTGTTCTGAGAATCAGCTAGTATGCAAAACAGTAGATTGTGGAGCTGTAAATCAAGATATACATGAAATATGATATATGTTATACACTAAGATCAGAACCCTAAATATTAATGTCAGATGTATTATAGAGTGTCCCCTGCTGTAGTGCATTGTGTTAACCTTTGCTGTCCAGATCATATAATTTCAAAGGACTACTACACAGTACAGTAACTATCTGTCATGCATGAATCTGAGGATTACAAGGTCAGACTATCTAACCCACAGAGTATTAGACAGAAAACAGTCAAGCAAGAGACAGTAGGTACCCAGTAGCTCAGTGTGATGAGAAACAGCCTTGTATTTCTTTTTAGCACACAGAGACATGGTTCGAACCAGCGAGTGGTGCTGAGATATGTGCATATATACACTCAAGAAATCTTGAATATTTGTAGAAACAGTCAGATAGTGGTAAGAGATATTTTCTCCACAGGTCTTATAGATAATGAAATGTTTGTAGTAGCTGTCTGAAGAGTATAACAATACACCATGTACAACTGTCCCACTGTCCAACCCCATGCCTGCAAATGACAACAGGATAGGTACATACACCATGCCCTTTTCCTGATACATGTCTCTCAAGTGTCACGCTGTCATGGCTAGTGGTCACTGCTGCCAGTCACCTTGGATACAGATAGGAATCCAGGAGAACTATGCTAGTAGCAGACTCACATGAGATCATTGCTGGGTACCCCTTCTTTGTCAAGTATGTAACCCTGACATGTACAAGCCCATTTCAGTAATGTAGCCACATTGTACCCAGTCTGCCCAATACCATTACAGGTTGACAATATAACAGGTATGTATGTACCACAGAAGCTATGGGCCATAGGTAGATGTAAAGTGAGGGCAGACGTGTTGAGTATTGAGCAGTACTGTTGTGAAAAGTAGAAGCAATTACAGTTTTAATGGACTTTTTATTTTCTCCTGCCACCTGTCATCTGCATCAATAATTATTATTCATATACTACGGGTATGTTCTCCTCAAAATCTATTGTTGGGACATGTGTTCTATTATTGTGCATATATTTCGTTGGTTGCATATTAACATATCTTGTACAAATACCATTATTGGTGGCCTGTTGCCATCAATGTAACTTGCATGCTGTTAAAAAGAGTAGTGTTATTTCATTTATGCATGTGTTCTGTTTGCTATGCAACTGTTTCAAATCTGTTGGTTTGGGTTAGTGGGAACACCCACACATGCTGTTATAACTAATTTTGAAATGTGTTGTTCATGACTAACCAATATATTTTGGAAAACCACAACACCATAGCACGTTTGGGAAGGCAGATCCCGGTGGATCCGCCTGTCCCACCCCATCTGGCTGTGGCACCTTGCCCCACCACATCTGAGACCCAATCCAGAACATCCTCCTCCGCTGGTCCTGCACCACCTTTGAGTGGAACCACCTCAGGGGATGGGGCTTGTCTCCCCCCGGGTGCAGGCGTGGCGAGGGGCCTGTCACCAGCAGAATGTTCCAGGGTATGGTGCGCAGCATCATCTGCTCCTAGTTGGGTGGGTAGCTGCGCCAGATGGAGAGCCACCTGGTGCACCTCGAGGGGCAGACTGCCCCTCTTGTCCAGCCCCTAGCACAGAAACCTTTGAGGCTGTGAAGGTGCATTGGTGACTGCCCATGGGTGGGGACCTCAGTCCCACTGTATCCATTTGGGGGCTCATGGGCCTCTGAGTCCCAACCACCATCCACGTCCAAGGTGTTTACCCCTGTCATGTGTCATATACTGCCCCTGTCTGCTGTCTTGTGTATCTTGTCTTTCTGCAAATGCTACCTATCCCACTCAACCTATCTCCCCAAGCATACCTACAGTCCTTCCCCAACATCCCACTCTCACCTAAAAAAGGCATCTGTCCCACAAAAAAATTATTGCCCCATACATAGCACTACATTTTGCCCCCATGTACAGTGAAATTAATCAATCTACCCATAAACTATTCTACAAATGTCTGTCACCAAAACCCCTCTCTTTGGGGTATGAGGTTGTAAATTCCAAATTCTACACATTATTGACAGCTGTTGCTGCGGAAGAAATGTAGAGCTATGGTCCTTTTCTACGGCCATCCTGCACATCCTTAGCTAGTTTACCTAATGTTTTACCTCCTGCTTGCCCCCATTTCACCACTTTCCTATCACCCATTTTTTATTTTCTTTAATTAAAATTATCGTGGGTGCAAGGGGGAGTAAGTGCCTCTAAGCAAAGCTAAGAGGTCTTAAGCATCTGTTAGCATCACTTAGCTTCATGCAAACTGCACAAACCCACTTAAGTGCTTTAATCACTCTATCTCCATCAGCCCTTGTTCTGCCCAGCAACAAAATAATCAGCCCTACCAATTCTTGAACCTAAGATCCTGTACACTATAATCAGAGCAATGTACCACTACACTATTTGAGCTGTAGGAGTTTCTGATGCTTTTTCAAACATATCATACAGAAGAGTCATTCAACAGTAGGGAAAAACTCTGTGGAATCAGTCAGGTCTTGTAAATATACATATACACATATATAATTATGGAAATACATATATATGAAAACATATGTACATAACATATATATAATATATATATATATATATGTGTGTGTGTGTGTGTGTGTGTGTGTGTGTGTGTGTGTATACATATATATATATATATATATATATATATATATATATATATATATATATATATATATATATATATATATATATGTATGTATATAACATGCAGTGCAGTCATACCACAGAACCATACCTCTCAACCTCTTAGTGCAAGAAATCTGGACAAAGGCTGTCAAAATGGGTGGACAATGGACAGAAAATAGTGACATATTTTAAATATCGCTCTTATAAGCTTAGAAAGTTGCTAGAGTAACAGGGTTTGTTGGAGCATACATTTTCCGAAGGATATGAGATCTGACACTGAAATGTATGTCATTATTTACTGACAGAAATCCTCAGATCATCACAGTGATTTACCAGAAAATACAAATAATTTGGGGAACTGAACAAAAATATGAGCCCAAAAGCTGGACATTCAGAACCCCTTAGTGCAATGGGTCTGGACAAAGCCTGACAAAGTGGGGGAAAAAGGCATGGAAATGGGGACATATCTGAAATACTTGAGTAGATAAGCTGAGAAAGTTGCTGCAGTAACACCGTCTGTTCTAACATATATTGTCTGAAATATCACAAGTCCTGGACTCAATTGCTTTTCATTAGCTAGTGACTCCAGTCTGCACATCATCCCACTGATTTGTCAGAAATACACAACAGTTATGGAGACCAGACCAAAGATATGAGCCAGACAACTGGACATCCTACGAATATGTGGACATAACATAACATTGGGGAAACTACACTGAGCTGCCAAGCAATGACACCAAGCACCGTTCAAACTGCAGTTAGACTGACACAACACTAGCCCAAATCAGCTATGGTGAATTACACATGCATTTACAAATATATCAGGCACTACAGGGATGTAACAGTCACCCATGTGAAAGTGCATACCCACAACCAATTGCACTGCAGTCACAGCGACATACCGGTAAGCCAACTGAACTCTAGAGTATAACAACTGTGTGAACAAATATATCCTGTCTGCCACTCACACACTACTCCTACATATACTGCCCCAAGTCACAGTGTAGTAAGAATCCTGAGGTGGTACAGGACATGTCTCAGTCTGCCCCTACAAAACATGTACAGCTAATAGACCACCAAAAACTGGAGCAGCATGTACAGTCAGATAAGGACCCATGACACTCACATCTACACCCCTCCCTACACAGCCCAACTAACATTTACACACTACACTGCTACACAATCCTGTCAGTCTCTTAACAATGGCAAGACATACACAGACCTCTCAACTGTACAGATTCCCACAAAATGTCCAGGCTTTGGTCTCATGTATATGGCCTCTTCCTCATAACATGTCTGGGATTCTGCTACATCACTCGGACGATATCAGGAATGAATGCACTAAATAATGATATGCCATACCTATCAACCTCTTAGTGACACTGCTAGGCCAGCTACTGGGATGTCGTAAATATCCATATGTTACTTGTGAATACAACTATGATACAGGTTTGTCTTACAAATCTAACAGATCTATACAGGGTATGTGCATAGTACACTACTGTCGCAGAAGTGTGTGTTGAACTGCATGTCACATACTGAGCTCATACCATTCAACTGTCCAGTGTTCAGCACACTGACCATGTGTGCCTCATAGTTGTAGCCATTTCCTCATAGAGTTGTGTTATGTCTGGCAAGTCATAGGGAAATTTGTGAAGAATGACATCAGAACATAACAGCATACATATGAGTGTTGGACATCCTCCAGGGTATTTCTGTGAATGCAAAGCCTACTGTGTTATCTAGTGACTTAAGTGTGCTACAGAAATATTAATAAGGTGTCACTAATTTTGGTCCATTGCCCCCATTCATGTATGCTATCATCCATATGTCCTGCTCTAACAAGTTGGCAGGTATGACTGAGCTGCAAGTGTGTAAATACAGTGTGCCATACTGACATAGAACAGAAATGTATATCAGGTATGACCTGTGCACATGTATGTATGAGTAGGTGTAGCTGGAAACCTCAAAACAACAGACATGAGATGCAAAATGTTAGGTAAATAAGCTTTACACATTGTACATGTGCGTAGTTATAGTTTCAGTGCATCCAACAGGCAAAAATGTCTACAGCTATTGGTTGTTGCATTGCCCTGACACAGAAATGGGTACTAGAATAAGCACGATTATCAGGTTGAAATTGGAGAAGTGTCCTACTGTGTTATGACCTAGTGTCCATGCCTAATACAAACAGCTATACGAGCACCTACATAGCTGTATGTGCTCAGCAATACCTGACTCGTAAAATCCATCTTCACCAAGATAGAGTAATCCCCTTTGGTGTACAGCAGCAATACACAAACCACAGGATAAATCACTACATTGGCTGTACAGGGGCAAGTAGGAGCAGGCACCAACTTGGAAGCAAGAAAACCCTTGTCTGAACAAGCATATAAGGTCACAAGTGAATCACTGTAAGGCTAACTATGAGTACTAATAATTGAACAGTAATAGTGTTGAAAGACAGCAACCAGGAAGTAAAATCCAACACTAAAAACGTCTGAAAAAAGCAACCGCACACAGCTATGATAGAGCAATGAAGCTCGCAGACAGCCCAATTCACTCGTTTTATTGTCCCAACTAGTACAACCAAAACAAAGCATTAACGTCCTCAAAATACGTTTTTGTTTAAAAACTTCACCAGATCTGATGAAGTTTTTAAACGAAAGCGTATTTTGAGGATGTTAATGCTTTGGTTTGGTTGTACTAGTTGGGACAATAAAACGAGTGAATTGGGCTGTCTGCGAGCTTCATTGCTGTATCATAGCTGTGTGCGGCTGCTTTTTTCAGATGTTTTTAGTGTTGGATTTTACTTCCTGGTAACTATGAGTACTAATTGGACACATCCACTCCACCAAGGACAATCACAAGGCCGGCCTCATATATGTCTTCAAGTCTCAGAGGCAACGACCCAACCCACTCTGTACTGTTGTGCAATCACACAACATACATGCACACACCATAGCTATAGCCAACCCGCTGCAGACAGGTTAAGTGAAAACATCACCCCCTGTCCCCCCATCAGTATAGGTGGATATGCACAGCACCTGCACCCCTCCCCTCATCATCAGGGAGCAGGTCCATAATGCCTACTCAAAGGCAACAAAATTAAGTCTCCATGGGACCTGACAACATCCTACATGAACTCAGGCATGTGCTCCCAGCTTTATTACACACTGTAGTCAAACAAAGCCTGAGCACCATCTGCATGGATGACTGCCATTGTCATCCCTTTACACAAAAGTGAATGATGAATGGAGGAGTATGCAATTTACTGGCCCTCACTGTGGGGAGCATGACACATCAGGACCAGGAGTGCAATGCAAACTCATACTGTGCTGATAGATGACAGGGGTATGATGTGGTCATAAGTAGTGGCTAGTGCTAGTCAATGTTGATGTGCAGATTCTGTAAATAACGTTCACCAATGTATGAGGTCCTGTGATGTGTTTCCCTGTTTATGTCTTCCAGGTGACATGTGGCATGCCAGATAGCCGCCATACTCAGACGCACAGACATCAGCTATCATCGACACCATAGCACAGTACCATGGGGTGATGTTTGGTCATAGCCAAATACATCTGTGGGAGTGGACCACCCTGTTGGATGACCTTGTTCACAGGGTAAATGATGTGGGTCAGCACACACGGACTTATGAACAGGTCAGACATCGTGTGACTGACCTCATCTGACATGCTCGCTGAAGGGCTGCTGCTGTGGCCAGTGACCGCACAGACACAGGTGGGGGTCCTGTTGCACAGGCTCCACTTACACCTATGGAGGCACTCCTTGCCAATCATGGGTCACCAGCCACACAACAACAGCAGAGTCAAGACACCCACATTGTGAAGGTGGGTGGCACCCAGATACCAGATGAGGAGCGTGCAGGTAAGGTCCCAGTGGACATCAATCTACTACTGTAGCAGCCATACTGGCATCCGTAGAGTATCTTTATGCATATGTCAGGTCAAAATACAGTTGTGGGTTGGATTTTGTAATGCACAGAAGTACACATCTATGGTGAAGGACACCAAATTGTGTAGTATCAGAGCTTGTACTGTACATGTGCAGAAAAGCAGCATTCATTTTGTACTAATGCCACATGTGAGTCTGCTGAGAATACCTCTCTCCCACAACTACATAGATCCCTCTGGTCTGGATGTGGAGCAGCAGCCTGAATCTGGTGAGTATGGAATTGTCCTGTTGTGGCTCAACAATACCCCAGGCATGTTAAGGGCATGCATTTTACCATGCACACAACTGTCACTCTTAGCCATATTGAGATATGTGCATGCTCACTTGTAGTGGGGTTAACTGCATTGCATCACAGTGGTCATCACAGGGGCCTATTTGCAGGAGATGTAACATATCTGTAGCATACCTCACAACCTGTTAGTGCAAGAAATCTGGACATAGGCTGACAAAATGGGAGGACAAAGGCCCAAAACTAGGGACATACTTTAAATATTACTCTTATACAGCGGATAGAAAAGGTGTACACAGCCCAGTTAAAATGGCAGGTTCTTGTGATATACAAAAATGAGGCCACAATAAATCATTCCAAAACCCTTCCCACCTTTCATGTGACCTATAACCTGTACAATTCAATTGAAAAAAACAGCAAATCTGTTAGGGGAATAAATATGAAAAATAAGTAATGTACAATAAGCCGGATGCATAAGTGTGCACAGCCTTAAACTAATACCTTGCTGAAGTACCTTTTGATCTAATTACAGCATTCAGTCTTCTTGGGCACACCCCTGCCATTAATTAAAAATACTCTGATTAACACCTAGCAATAGCTGTCCTAGTAGGATTTCCCCGGCAATTACTCAGTTGCCTGTTACAGCAAAAGCCAAGGTTCACTGAGAGCTTACAAAGTATTAAAGGGATCTCATCATTGAAAGGTATCAGCCAGGAGAAGGGTACAACAACATTTCCACAACATTGCATATACCATGGAACACAGTGAAGACAGCCATCAAAAAGGGGAGAAAATATGGGACAGCAGTGACATTGCAAAGAACTGGACGTTCCTCCAAATCTGATGAAAAGACAAGACAAACACTGGTCAGGGAGGCTGCCAGGGGACCTACAGTAACACTGCCAGAGCTGCAGGAATCTCTGGCAAGTACTTGCTGTGTACTACATGTGACGACAATCTCCCGTATTCTCCATAAGTCAGGCCTATTGAGTAGGATTGGAAGATGGAAGCCTTTTCTCAAACAGAACAACATCCAGGCCTGTTTAAAATGTGAAAACAATATGTCAAGTCCCCCAAAAGCATGTGTGAAAATGTGTTATGGTCTAATGAGACCAAGGTTGAACTGTTTGGCCACAATTCCAAAAGATACATTTTGCACAAAAACAACACTTTGTATCACCAAAAGAACACCATCCCCATGGTGAAGCATCGTGGTGGCAGTGTCCTGCTTTGGGGTTGCTGTTCATAACCTGGATCTGGGCCATTAGGCGAGGTGGATGGAATTATGACCAGTTCCAAATACCAGTCACGTTTCTTCAAAAACCTTCAGGTATCTGCTAGACAGCTGAAGATGAAGAAGACTTTCACCTGTCAACACAACAATGACCCAAAGCTTACATCAAAATCAACAAATGAATGGCTTCACCAGAAGAGAATCTAAGTTTTGGAATGGCCCAGCCAGAGCCCAGACCCGAATCCAATAGAAAATCTGTTGGGTGACCTAAAGAGGGCTGTGCACAAGACATGCCCTCGCGATCTGAGAGTTGGAGGGCTTTAGCAAGGAAGAGTGGGCAAATATTGCCAAGTCAAGATGTGCCATAATTATAGGTTCATAGGTAGGTACTAGGCTATTGGCCCTAGGACCTATATAAGCCTAGTCAAAAAATGTACCCTGGCTTTCGTCACCCAAGAAAATTATTTTCCTGTGCCCCTGTCGAGCAGAGCCACAGAACTGATCCCTGGGGTGAATTTCCCATTTCCCATCCAATCAAGATTTTTCTTGAGGAGTGCCAATGAGGATCTCTGTTTGACATAGATATGTAGTCTGTTCCAGAGTATGGGAAGTCTCTGAGACAGGAATCTATCCCTCCAGCATGTTCTGTTTATTGTGGTGACAAGGTTTAGGTCCCTAGAGTGTGTAGCTCAGATGGATTGGGATTTCTTTAAGTGGAGCATGTCAAACAGCTCTGGATTTGACATAGCTTTGTATGTTAGGCAGAGATCGCCCCTGAGTAGGCAATATGTGATGGAGTAAAGCTGTAGTTTTTTGAGATGGTCTGCATAGGGCATCTGTTTGAGGCCTGTAATCCTCTTTGTGAGGTAGTTCTGTGGTCTTTCCAGTTGTTGTAGATGTCTTGTGAGGTACATACCAAAAGGGGCATTGTACTCTATAATGGGTCTAATGAGTGATGAGTAGAGGGGAACAATGACCTCTTTTTTTCTGGATGAAAATCCTTTTGTGATGAGATGAGCCTCATAGAAGGATTTCCTGACCACTGTGGTGATTTGATTATCAAAGGAGAGACTACTGTCCACCTGTGTCCCAAGGTCTCTTATCATATTTTTGGCATTAAGTAGACTACCAGCTATGTGGTAGTTCATGGGTACAGAGTTTTTGCCAAAGGGGATGAGAATACACTTTTTGGCATTGAGCTTCAGGCCATGGCTTTGACACCAGGTATCTGTCTCAGTGAGGCCCTTTTGTAGTTTGTCCACATTGTTAGGAGTTTCGATTATGGCTCCTAGTTTGTAGTCATCTGCAAACTTTGTTAGCCAAAGACCTTCTGTGTTAGCCTGCACTTCAGAGAAGTAGATACCAAACAGGAGAGAAGCCAGGACTGAACCCTGTGGTACTCCACTTGTCACTGGTCTGAAGTCAGATTTGGAATCCGCTACTTTCACAGTGTGGGTTCTGTCCTTGAGCCAGTTGGCAACCCATCTTGTGACATAGGGATTTATACCTAGTTTAGTGAGCTTATCTATAATTCCAGAGTGGGGGATGGTGTCGAAAGCCTTGGCGAGATCTAGATAAGCTGTGTGAACCATTAGACTCCTTCCCAAGAAGACTGAATGCTGTAATTAAATCAAAAGGTGCTTCAACAAAGTATTAGTTTAAGTGTGTGCACACTTAGGCAACCAGCTTATTGTACATATTTCATTTGCTATATTTTACCCCTAACAGATTTGTTTGTTTTTCAATTTGATTGCACAGGTTATAGGTCACATCAAAGTTAGGAGAGTTTTTGAAATGATTTATTGTGGTTTCATTTTATATATCACAAAACCTGGCATGTTGACAGGGGTGTGCACACTTATTATATCCACTGTAAGCTTAGAAAGTTGTTAGAGTAACCAGATTTGTTTTAACATAAATTTACTGCAGGCTTTGAAGTTTGAAACTGAAATGTATGTCATTAATTAGTGATGCTAATCCCCAGATTATCCCAGTAATATGTCAGACAAACACAGGATTCATGAGGAATAGACCAGAATATGAGCCAGTTATGTAGATATTCTGCAAAAGTCTGTACAATTGAGAGGTATGTTCTGTAAGAGTTGCCACTGTCCTATACAGGTGAACAGCAATAATGTGTACATGGGTGCAGTGTGTGCTAGGTGCAGGCCCATCACCTACTAACACTACTCACGTATCTCAGAGGTGTACATTAGTAGTGACATTAAGTGGAAATGGCTGCACTGCATGATGTTGAGGGCCTCTCCAGAGTGTGTATGTTGTGGTCTGACTGTGTGTTGTGCATGTCACCATTTGGATATTGTGAGGTTTGTGTAATGCCTTTGTGCCCCCTCACCTGTATGTGTGTGTGTGTGTGTGTGTGTGTGTGTGTGTGTGTGTGTGTGTGTGTGTGTGTGTGTGTGTGTGTAACAGCACACCTTATAGTGCAGGCATTAATTTACATATGTTGTCTTCCCCTCACAGGCGGATATGATGGTTGTGGTCCCTCCCACTCAGAACCTGATGTCAGTGTCTCTGCAGACTCTGATGATGATGGTAGTCATAGCAAGGCACAGGTGGGGATATCAGGGGCTGAATCTGTGCCATCAGTTGGCATCCCATTGTCACCTACAATGCCGCTGCACACAGTCATAATGCCCACTCATACCCCGTATCCACTGGCCACAGATAATGGACAGTTGGCGGGTGATGGCATGGAACAGGCTAGTGTGGTGACTATGGCAAGTGTGAGTGTAGACACTAGCCATGGCCAGAGTGCTAGCAAGGTCCCACACAGGCGGATGGACAGGTGCTTGAAGGAGGACTGCTGCCCATCAAGCCCCTGTAGCAAGTGCCCCAGCAGGTGTCACCAGACGCAT
>NC_056726.1:303554799-303637299 GCF_019279795.1 Protopterus annectens
GCCATACCTCTCAACTGTACATTTTTTTGAAGATTTCCCAAGTGCTTGTCTAGAAGTTTCGTTTACTCTACATAAACTTGTGTTTTTATGGCAAGTTAGTTGCATATAATTGAAGACTGATGTTACAAAATAATTACAGACATTAGTGTTTCAGACTTCATAACCTTCATACAATTCCTGATAATACAGAACACCTTATTCTACTGACTTTCTCAGTATGTGAGGGCAATATTTACAACACGTGCCTATCATTGTGCCTTTGTTCCATTTTATTTATGACCTTGTCCAGATGTCTTGCTGCCAGAGTTTTTGAGGTATGGGTGTGGGTACAGAGTGCATTCTACTGTGCAGAAATGGCCATATATGTGTAGTATATTCCAGATACCAGTGTGACTTCCAGGTATGTCAGTGGCAGAGCAGTACAGAGTAATGTGGTGAACCACTGACAGACAGTTGTGTATAGGTTGATAGGTTGCTATGATGTTAGTAGAGTATTGGCCCTGAAGCCTTTATAACCCACGCAGATGAGAGTATAGCCCATGTTACATGTCAGCACATAGAGCCTTTGTCCAGCAGGAACACAGGTGGGATCAGTGTATTTTGTGTTACCCGTACACATCACTAGGGATATGGAGACACTTGGCTTGCTGTGAACAGGGAGTGTATTCCACAGATGGGGTAGTGTGTGGGACACGTATCTGTCACACCAATAAGCTGAACTGATATCACAGCTCAGGTTAATGTTGCACCTACAGGTTGATGGAGTGGTCCTTGAGTTTCAAATATGCAACAGTCCCATCAAGGCAGGGTCTGGATTGCTTTGTATGCCAGACAGGGGTCACCTCAGCAGATGCTGTATAGAATGGGGTAGAGGGACAGTGCTGGTAGCCTATCTGTGTAAGGTAGGTGTTTGGGGTTTGGGGCAAGGCCTTAGTGTTTGCAAGGCCCTGGTGTGTGGAGTCTACATGGTCTGTGGTGTGTAGGTTTGTGGAGTTCTCATGTGATTTTGCTTTTGAGGTGTCCATTGTTTGGGTGTTATTCTGTTGCAGACCTCCACTTACATGGGTGTGTGTTGTGTATTTTCACATGATGTTTACTGACTCCTTACATTGCATGTCACCTATGTTACTGCAAAATCTGTTCTGGTGTACACATTCTCCATTTGTCTGGCCAGTGGTTCCCCTTCCCCTTATGTGTGTCTCTTTGTTCTTCTGTAGTCCAGTCACAGGCTTTGGCCACAGTGACTGCTATGTATTTATAATTCTGATGTGGACGGGGTACATGCCGTTACATCACACGCAAGGTTGTGGGATTCACATGGCTGAGTGTACCTATCTTGGAGGTTGTCCATCATTTCACCACTCCATTTGCTGTGGTCCTTAGATGGTTTGTGTTGCTATATGTTATTATGAGACTACATGTGGGCCTAGCTGTCATACCATTACAGACTGACATCTGGACAGGCCCAAATATGACAGTCAGACAAAGGCCCACACATGGGGACAGGGTTTTAATAATGTTCTGCCAAACATAGACAGTTGTGAGACCAGTTTGGTAATTGCTTGTTTGCTCTTATGGGTATGACGTCTGCTTCCCCACTGTCTGCCATTGCTGTTTTGGCATGGCCCTTTCTTGTTCTGCAAATGGTTGGCAGGCAAATGCAATGTTAGGAGATTAGGAGAAGCAGAACAGATATACAAAGCATATGTGTGCTCCTTCTGTGATGATCTGTGTCATTCCAGGGATATGGCTGCTGGCCAGTGACATGTTGTCAGTGATGACGCAGAAAGGTGGCAGTCTTTTATACACTGGCAGTATACTGACCATCAGGTACCTGCTGTCCTACTAGGCACCATACCTCTCAACTTTGAGATCCAGACATCTGGACAAAGCCATAAGTAATTGGGAGACAGAGGACTAAATATAGGGAACATTTTTAAGTGTTAGCCATACAAACCCAGAAAGGTGATTCAATAATAGGTTTTGCATTAGCATGTATTTTTCTACAGGGTATGAAGTCTGACACTACAATTTGCCATTATTTTCTGACCTTAGTCTTATGTGATTTGCCAGTGAATTGCCAGACAACCACTATTTCATGTTATACAGACCACAATTATGATGATAACCTCTGGACATTCTGCAATAGGTCTGTACAGTTGAGAGTTATGCTAGGCACTGTGTAGGTTACTCCGAGCTGTGTACTGTCCATATGTGTGGTCCCTGTCCATGATCTGTACAGCTTTCCTGCATTAACAGATATTGACATCTGGACAGTGTGTACAACTCCTACTGTAGGTGTAGCTGACATGCAGAATAGTTGGCACTGCAGTTCTTGGAACATGGCCCTGTCAAAGACAGCACTGTAACTAGGCCACTACGACACAACAGTCGGGAGTAAGTGCTGGCCACATCCTGACAGTATTAACCACACATATACATAGCTCATTGACCCCTGCATATTGTGGACATGCAACAAGTTATCATGCTGATTGGGACAGCCTTGGCAATATGTGTGCTCTGCTGCTATTTCCCTGGAAACATTCATGTTACTGCATCTCTATAGGAATATGGATGTGGGGGGGGGGGGCACCTGTCAACTGTACACATTTGTACAGACTGTGCTGATATTTGCTTTACATTTTAGTTCCATTTACCATAGTATTGTGCCCTGTTTTGGAGACTAGAGGCATATCACTAAAGACCACAGGTCAAATAGTAATGGCATACATTTGCGTTTCAAACTCCTTACCCTTCAGAGCCTTACTTCAACTGCAAGACCTGCTATACTATCACTGCGTAAGTCTGTAGGGGGGTATTTCATCATTGTTGCCATTTCTGGGCCTTTTCCAGACATTTCTTTATGGTTTTCTAGAGCTGACTTGCTGGGTGAGGTTGAGTGGTGAGTATGGGACCCCCACATTGACATCCATGCATGTAACCTATGACCCCCCAGTTAGTTGGCCCTCCACATATACTGCAGTGAGATTTGTCACCTTGGGTACTACTGCATAGTGTGGGGAAGCCAGTATTGGGCAAACATTTCCTGGTGTCCCACATAGCTGTCAGTTGTCTGTTGCTATCCCAGTAGGCCACCCAGTTCCCTTGCATGCATGCAGCGATACCATAGATATGCTACCAGAACATACTAATCCATTCATTTATTAAGAAGATTGACTTTCCTTCTGCCTGTGGCAGTTGTGAGTACAGTGCTTGAGGGCTACCTATGTGGGATGCACACAGTACACTGCCTATACATGGTAAGTTACAGGTAGTGTGATGCGTGTGCCATCCATTTACCTTGTGTGTGAGACAGAGATAGGTGTAAGTCCCTGTTCCCTACAGTGTCAGTGTGTGTGCTATGTGTTGCCTCTTTGCCAAGGCCAGGGCATACTGGGCATGCCTCAGTCTGCCTACAGGAGTTGGCTCAGGGGGTTCCCCCTCTGACTTCCTCAGTGCCTGAGGGGACCTTGGCAATGGTGGAGGACTATGCGGCCCTTACCCGTGCTGGTCCTGCAGCAGCTGTTTCCACAGGATCATATTGTGTAGCATGGCACATACTATAAACATGTGTGCACATGTGGCTGGAGAATACTGCAAGGCTCCACCAGATATGTCAAGGCAGCGGAACTGTGACTAGAGCATCCCAAACACATACTCTATAATGTTCCTGGTTTGTGCATGTGCCTCATTATGGCATTCTTGAATGGGTGTGTGTGCATTTCTGATGGGTGTCATCATCCAAGACCTCAGTGCATAGCCATCACCCCCCCACCAGATGGCCATACGGGATGTTCCCCCTGGCAAATCCCTGATACAGCTGTGAGGAATGCCGGATGTGGGAGTCGTAATAGCTTCCAGGGCTGCCAACACACACATTCATGATAATGTCCTGGGTATTACACATGACCTGGCAGTTGATGGAGTGAAAGCCCTTGCAGTTTAGGTAGACCCTACCCTGCTCACTGGGTGGTGCTTTGATGTGGATGTGCGTGCAGTCTATGGCACCCAGTACATCCTGGTAGTCTGCTACATGGTGGAAGAGGTGCATATTGCTGGTCCTCTCCTCACAGGTGCTGGGGAAGTAAATGTGCTCACCGGCATGTGGTAGCATGGCATCCTGGAATTGGTTGAGAACCCTGGATGTAGATGCCTGTGAGACCCCCATGATGTCCCCAGTAGGTCTTTGGAAAGTACCTGTAGCTAGTATTCTTAAGGCTACACATACCTTGGTTTCAACTGGGATGGGTTCCCCTCTGTTGGCTCTGGGTCTGAGGTAAGACCGGCACAGCTTGATGAGTTGCTGAAGTATGTCCCTGTCCACCGTGTAGCACTCTGCTATCTCCAGATCATTTAGCCCTGGTAGGTTACCCTGGGTCTGAACACTCTTCTCCTCCTCCTCCTCCTCAGTCTGGGATGGTTGTTAGCATTATCCTCCTCACTGTGCTTAGCCTCTAGCACATACGGATGTATCAAAATGACAGTGGCCCCTAACATTTTGTCAGTTAAAATTCCCCCGAGTGTGTACACCGATGGTGCAGATTTTGTGGGAAAAACCAGAGTGAAAGGTGTTTGCACAGTTTATACTGTTGTGCTGCAGATGCTGCCTGTATGACTGGCTTACTATGATACATTCTGCCTGCCAGCTATGTTATTTGTACTTGATTTTATTCTGCTATTTTCCATTTTTTTCATTCCCATTTCCACCCCTTTTAAGCCCCAAGGTGTGCTGGTCAAACCTGGTGCCCAAATGTAAACAGTTCTGCTATTTCCATTTTTTTTTTCTTTTTTGTTTTGTTTAAGACCAGGTGCACACAGCACAAACCCGTTTAGCTAAAGTAAGCACTTTGAAGCAGAAATGGCTCTCCCCTGGATGCAAACACACTCTTAATTTTATGGAATAAGTTAATAAGTAAATACAGCCTCAGACATACACCCTTGCTTAGCTGTGCTTAGCTAAGCTCAAATGGGAGCCATGGAGCTCCAATGTGCTTACACCAAGCATGACATACTTTCTTTTCATGTCAGCTGCTTCTCTTGCTTACACCACTGCCTTATAGCTCCTACACGGTTAGGTGCAGCCAGAGAATGTTCTCCCATTTTGTGATTCAGTAAATTTTGCTCATTTGCAAACCCCACTGCCTTAGTCCCTTGTTACACCACTACACCATACCCTTTCCCCCTAGCAACCAGTGTTACCTGTTATTGTTTTATTCTGCATGCCATACACTATAATGGCAAATTACAGATTTCACTTAAAATTGTCTTTTCACATTTTTTTAAAAAATTTTCAGCACGATCTCTTTTGCGTGCCAGTGCGCTATGCTTAAAAAATAAAACCTTGATTTTCATATTTTTGCAACTCTTTTCCATGCCAATGGCCATAATTTTGGCCATTGGCATGCCTAATGATTATAATACATGCTTTACTTTGAGCTGTCATGCCCCCATTGTGATTTTTGCAGAAATGTACACATTCAGTAACCGAATACATTTCTGCAACAGACACTGTTCTGGCATGGATCCCTGCTTGCTTACTGAATCACTAATTCACCTCATTTGCATGGTTTTCACCAGCAAATGAGGTAATTAGCATTATTCAGTGGTATCTGTGCCAGAATAGTGCTAACAGTCTCATGCATGCCCCCAGCCATGTTTACTGAATCGCTCGGCGTCCATATTCCATGCAGGAGCTGCTGCACTACTCTTGCACAGAAAAAAAAACGTTATTGAATCCCAGGGACTATCTAGATGTATGTGTGTGTATCTATCTATCTATCTATCTATCTATCTATCTATCTATCTATCTATCTATCTATCTATCTATCTATCTAATCTATGTGTGTGTTTGTGTGTGTGTGTGTGTGTGTGTGTGTGTGTGTGTGTGTGTGTGTGTGTGTGTGTGTGTGTGTGTGTATTTATATATAAATATAGATATAAATATAGATATATATTTATAGATATCAAAGTATATTTAAAATGCAGACAAAGAAAAATGTAGGCACTGACAATGTTGATACCAAAATACCAACAATTCATAACATCAACACATTAAAATATGTCACTTAAAATACCTGCATTAACTTAACAGGAAAAAAAAAACAAGTTATGTACTCACCATAATGTTCCATCTGAGTAGTTCTACTTCATTTGTCTTCAACCTGTGGGATACCGGATCCGTATTGGTTCTGAGCCGGCAGTTTTACCAGCATCTGCTCTGAGCTCCAAGCACCTCCCCTTACCTATAATACACCTCCACTACCTTCCAACCCCCAGATCAAGTTTGCTGACCTTCATCCTAGCAAGAATATATTCCACCACTCTACATACTCTTGCTGCCTCTTAGATACCTTTATCTCACTATATCATATGATACATTTCTATAATTTATTAACAGTATATACTTTCTGTTATCCTGCTTCCAAATGAAAACTACTAATTTGTTCCTATTCCTATTGCAATGCATATCACCTCAGCATAACCTTGGTATCCTTGTAATGTCAACTGAACCTAATCAGTATGTCTGTATTCTGCTTAATTATTATTATAGTTCTTTTAATTTTAAACAATTTATTACAGTCATATATTGCGTATGTAAATGGCTGTAACTGTTTAGAGCTATTTTACTACTGTTATTCTGCTTTGAACTTATTATTTTTTACTGTAAAATGTTTGCTGTGCTGGAGCTTTTCTCCCCGGGCCTCTACTGAAAATGGATCTTATTCCAGTTAGACTAGCCCGGTTAACAAATGTAAAATAAATAAATAAATAAATAAATCCTTATAACCCAAACTGAAAAAACACTTTATGACCTACAACTGCAGCCAACAGGCTGTACATATAATAAGGTCAGGGGGAAGGAGGGAGGGACAGTTGAAGACAAATGAAGTAGAACTACTCAGATGGAACGCTATGGTGAGTACATAACTTCTTTATCTGAAGTATTTTACTTAATTTGGTATTCAACCTGTGGGACTGAGTCCCCAGCTACTAAACTCCTGGGTGACCCTCATGAAAGGATAGTCTGGTGCACAGTGGAACCAAAGGATGCTCTCCTTCTAGAAGTCAAATCCAATTTGTAGTGAGAAAGAAAGGTATGAGATGAGGACCAAGTAGCTGCAGAACAAATATCATCCAATGAGACTCTAGACCAAAAGGCCGCAGACGTAGCCATGGACCTAGTGGAATGAGCTTTCACCTGAGCTGGAGGAGACATGCCTTTGTCCTTATAGACCTGAAGGATGGATGAAGAAATCCACCTAGCAATAGTGACCTTGGAGATAGGTTTAACCAAAAAAGGTTTATAAAAGGACACAAACAGCTGATCGGATTTATGGAAATTTTTGGTCCTGTGTAAATAAAAACAGAACTGTCTATGAGCATCCAACAAGTGGAGTTTATATTCCATTTTGTTAGCAAAGTTAGGAAAGAAGACAGGTAAATTAATGGTTTGATTAATATTAACTGGTGATGCCACCTTTGGATGAAAGAATGGATTGGTTCGAAGGGAAACCCTATCTTTGTAGAAAATCATATAAGGAACTTTGACGGACAAGGCTTGCAGTTCTGAAACCCTTTTAGCAGAAGTGATAGCCACCAGAAATGCTGTTTTCCAATATAAGAATTTAATATCTGTGGTTGCAGCAGGTTCAAAAGGCAGAGCGACCAGAGCTTTAGGAACCATATTAAGGTCCCATGGGGGAACAGGATCCTTGACAGAGGGGTGTGACAGAAAATTCCCTTTAATAAAGGCTTTACACAGTCTGGAGGAGGCTAGTGAGGCAGAATTTTCACCCACATGAAAATGAGAAATGGCCATTTGAACTTTGACAGCAAAAAAACTATCTCCCTGTTGAAAAATATTGGCTAGGAAATCAAGAATGGCAGAGACAGGAGCCGTGAAGGGGTCTAAACTCCTTTGAGAGGCCCAAAAAGAAAAACATTTCCATTTGCTGAGATAAACCTTCCTGGTTGAAGACTTATGAGCAGCCACCAGAATAGACCTAACTGAAGAGGATAATCCAGGAGTCCTAACGATCATGGGAACTGGAGCAGCCAAGTTGTGAGCTTCAAACTGTCCAGGTTTGGATGAGGAACCCCCAATGGGTGTGAAATCTGATCCTGAATGGGATCCAAGATCCAAGGCGGAGTCAGAAGGTGAGACCAAAGGAAGGGAAACCATACCTGGCGAGGCCAAAATGGGGCAATGAGGATCAATTTGCTCCCCGGTCGACGAGCTTTCTGTAGAAACCTCAAAATAAGAGGTACTGGAGGGTAAGCATACAGAAGACCGGGAGGCCAAGCATGGATTAGATCATCTCTGTGGGGGCTCCCCTGGCAGGGGGTTCAGAGCAAAAAACTTGCTGCACTTCACGGTGGAAGGAGATGTGAAGAGATCGCAGCAAGGCTGACCCCACTCCAGGAAGATCTGCTCCGCTACTGAACTATTCAGAGACCACTCATAAGACATCAGAATAGTCCGACTTAACCTGTCCGCTAGAATCTTGGACCATCTTGGAATGTGCATTTCTATGAGAAAACAACTGGTGGAGATCACCCATTCCCACACTCTCATGGCCTCGTGACAAATGGGGTAAGATCTAGTAGTCCCTCCCTGTTTGTTGATATACCAGACCACTGACATGTTGTTTGACTGAATTGCAATAGTTCCCAGAGGAAGAAAGGCATGAAGGGCCTGCAATGCTAAAAGAACTGCCCTCATCTCTAGAATGTTTCTGTGCAATCTGGTCTCTACAGGGGACCACAGTCCTTGGACTGTCCTGCCCGAAAAATGCCCCCCCCCCACCCAAATTGGGAGGCATCCGTGGTCACGGTCATTTGGACAGGGGCTGGAACAAAGGGTCATCCCTCCAAGATCTCCGGAGGACACATCCACCATAGAAGGGATGACCAACAGACTCAACTGAGTTCTATTGGATACGACAGTGGAAGTTCCAATAGGGACCATTGTACAGCTAGTGTCCACTGTAGAATTCTCATATGTAACCGGGTGCACAGGAAAAGTATTATGGTCGCCGCCATTGAACCTAAGGCCCTCAACACTGATTCCGCCAATGTAAGATGAGAATGGTAGATCAGAGAGACATGCATCCTCAGGTTTTGTACTCTCTCCAAGGTCAGGAAGATTTTGCACTGTAATGTGTCTTTCCTTGCCCCAATGTAGTCTATCACCTGGATAGGATTTAGAAGCGATTTGGATGCATTCATTGTGATCCCCAAATACAGGGCAAGCTTTAAAAAATAATCCCTGGTTTGAGAAAGTAGATGCTGGGTGGGAGCAGTGAGGAGTGAATCGTCCAGGTACGGATAGAACTGAATCTCCTGAAGCCTCAGGTGAGCCGCTACTACCAACATCACTTTGGTGAACACCCTGGGGGCTGTGGTGAGTCCAAAGGGTAGGGCTTGAAATTGGTAATGATTGACTCCTAGACAGAAGTTGAGGAACCTCCTGGAGCTTCTGTGCATCTGTATGTGATAGTAAGTATCCTGGAGGTCTAACAAGCACATCCAGTCACTCTCTTGCAGGTATGACATGATGGACTGTAGTGTGACCATCCTGAATTTTTCTTTGCCAACTGACAAGTTCAGGGTAAATAAGTCCAGAATGGACATTAAGTCCCCCATTTTCTTTGTCACCAAAAAGAACCTGGAGTAGAAGCCCAATCTGGACTGATCTGGGGGGATGGTTTTGATAGTTTGTTTTCCTAGCAGCTTGGAAATTTCCTGTGCTGCTGCCTCCCTTTGCATGGGTATTACATCTGGGAGGTGTTTGGGAGGTTTGGGAGGAACCACAAAGGGGATAGAGTATCTTCTGGATATGACCTGAAGCACCCAGTGGTCTGATGATACGGATTCTCATGTCGCCAGGTGTAAGGACAATCATCCTCCAACTGCCTCTGGAGTAGAGCAGTCAGGCAACCCCCCCAAGGTTGCTTTCTGGGTCTGTCTGAGAAAGGTTCTCGAGACCCAAAATTCCTTGGACCCCTTCTGCCTCTGTGTCAGCATCCATTATGTCCCCCTCTGCCTCTGGGGGAAGAATAACCCTGAGTGTCCTGGGAATACTGTGACTTCCGGAACGACATCTTCTTTTGCCCTCTCTGATTCCAGGAAAAGGATCTTTGAGGGTTCGAGAAGCAGATTCCGACAGCAGACAGTGTCTTCCCGTCCTTCTCACTCTGGACTAAAGTCTCTTTGATGGTCTTACCAAAGAAGGTAGAGCTATCATAAGGGACATTGGCAAAGGATGCCTTGAAAGATTCCAAAAACTGACATAGTCTGAGCCAGGCGTTGCACCTCATGGACATGCCAGACCCAGCCACCCTAGCCGCTCCTTCAGTAGCATGTGAAATGAGTCGCCTGGACGTGTTGGAGACTGTTTTCAAAGTGGCCATCCTCATGGAGAATGAGTCCCTGCCCTCCTGTGACATGGACTTAGGGGAAGACTCTGCCAGCTCCTTGACCAGGTTGCGATGGAGTCTTATGACATGGGCCAGGTAGATCAGTGCCCAAATAGAAAAGGTTGCTGATGTGGAAACCAACTTCCCTAAGTGGCCCATCATCCGCGACTCTTGGTCAGGAGGATGAACCAAGGAACTCTCCTGGACTAGTTCCTTCTTTGTGGCTGCTGTTACCACTATAGCATCTATGGGGGAGCCATTGTTCCACGCTGGCCTATCTGAAAGTGGATTCAAGATCTTATCAGGCCTTTTAGAGATTTGTTCCATGGTGTCCGACTCCTTCCAGGCCTGTGAGGTGACCAGGTCCACCAAGGGATCTATGGGAGGGGACACCCAGAAAGTAGATGCCGAAAGCCTCCAGGAACACAGACATATCAGAAGAAGGTTTGGGAGTGGACCAACCTCCCCATTGGAGTAGTATTTCTATGATGTCTCCAAAGAAGACATCCTCAGGAGGTGACCTGGGGGACCCTTCCCCATCATCCAAATCTGTATCCTCAGTGAGGGACTCAGGGGAGTCCAAATGCCTCCTCTTACATGTATGCTTGTGAGGCACATCTCCGGTGGGGCTCTCTGGGGGAACTCGCAAGCCACTTGTTCCTCAGGTGGGGGCTCCTTGAGCATGGGCTGTCCTTCTGGTAAAATGATGGGATTCATAGAAAGAGCTGAGGAGGTTGGGGCGTACTCCAAGGGGATAGTCAAGGGTCTCAATCCAGTGGAGAGAACCCTTTCTACCACGTCAAATGCCAAGGGAGAATGAACCTCCTGGGGTGCCAGTAAGGAAGCCGGTCTCCCTGGATCTGATGTGAGCATTGGAGCTGGGCCTGAAGTGGACAGAGCTCCAAGGGAGTTAACTTGGCCCAACAAAGCCGGAGCCAATGAAAAAAGTTCCGCTTCTTTGAATCTGACACCCAGGCTCTGGCTCCAAGAGCGGCTCGGATCCAACCTGGTGGGATCTGATATGCTCCAGACAGCTGTCAGCATTGAGGAAGCAGGTACCATCAGTGTTGACCCCCTGACTAAGGCCATCCTCGGATCCGAGTACTCCAAACCTGGTGGACGGATTGGAGAAGGAGCAATTGGTGAAAAAAAGGGAAGCAAGCTCCCCCTCCTAAGGGAGAGGGGGCTGGCAAGACCCCCATCTGGATCTAAGTATGAATGAACCTCCTCATCATTTTATCCATGTCAACCTCCGATAGGGACTGTATGGACCTCAACGAGGCTATGGACTCTGACCTTGCAGGTCAAGGAACTGAGGCAGCTTCGGGGAAAATCTTGGAGATCAGAGCCGAGGGAAGTCACAGATCCTATGCTGACATTTGGCGGAAGAAGGGAAGTCCGGGGACCTCTTACGTTTTTCAAGTCGGGATTTTGGCTCTCTCTCCTTCTCTCTGCCCCTTTGCCACTCCTCTGCAGACTTTGAAACATGAGTTTGAGTCCCAGCCTGGGAGGGAGGAGAAGCAAGGGCTAGAGAGGAAGGAGAGGCAGCCATAGCAGCCACTGTGACTGAAGCCGAGGATGAGGCAACTGCCTCAGAAGTGGGAATAAGGCTTTTCATGGCCAACTTAGCCTTCCAGTCCTTGATTGCATGCGGGTTAAAACCCGCGCATATAGAGCAGTCATTACTTAGATGGACAATGCCCAAGCACATTACACAAAAAGTGTGGCCATCTGCTGGAGACAATTTATGGCCACACTCAGTGCACCTTTTAAACACAGGCTTATCAGCCATGCTTCTATCAGCCACTCAGACAAGAGAAGGGAAAAACAAGGAGAGAAAAAAATTACTAGTTTTCCCACTTAAACCACTCACCACACTCAAGCACACAGAACACACTGGGGGGGGGGCGAGCAAGTACACTAACAAACTATGCTAAACTACAAGTTCAATTTCATGACGAACCAGCAAGGGGAGGAGAAATGGGCATTCCTTCGTTGAAGGTTGTGCGTTAGGCCTGGCAAGCCAGTATGTAAAAATCTACTGCCAATCATTAGTGGACCGGAGTTCCGCTGTGGCGACACTACGGTGGTGGTGCTGCTTTAGTGTTGTTGCCTCACAGTTAGACGTTGCCCATTCGATTCTCAGTTAGAACATCTTCTGTGTGGCGACATGCGTAAATGGGCGTTCCTTCATTGAAGGTTGTGCGTTAGGCCCGGCAAGCCAGCACGTAAAAATCTACTGCCAATCATTAGCAGACCGGAGTTCCGCTGTGGTGACCTCTAACTGGGAAAAGCCGAAAGACACAACAACAACAACAACCAGCAAGGGGAGGAGAAGTGGGAACCTATACTAACACACTATACTAATATTTAGAGAGAAAAGGCTTCTAAAAAACGTTCAAAAACCCACTTACTATTCAGAGTTCAGGAGATCACGATGCTTCAGCAAGCTGCGGCAAATGAGATCTGGGGGTTGGAAGGTAGTGGAGGTGTATTATGGGTAAGACGAGGTGCCTGGAGCTCAGAGCAGATGTTAGTGAAATTTCTGGCTCAGATCCAATATGGATCTGGCATCCTACAGTTTGAAGATCAAATGAAGTAAACTACTTCAGATCAAACACTATACTTTTGGAGTTTGCATTCAATACAAACAAAAAAAAAAAAACAACTGTGATGACCCACCACTGGATCAGTAATCAAGGATCCTCAGTCCTCACCACTGGCAACAGTGGGGGATGTGCACTAGGGGGATAGCAAGCACACACACAATATTTCCAGATGCAGGTCTCTGCATCAAGTGCAATTTGCCTTAAGAGCACACAGAGACCACAGTCAGTCCTGGGCTGGTTTCTCCCTTTTCTCCAGATCCCCAATAAGACTCCCCACTGGCACAGATATTGAGTTGAGATCTCAGCTGAGTGGCCAAGTCAAGACCTCCAGCACCTTCTCTGTCCAACCAATGCTTCGTGTCCCTGCCCAAGTAGCTGATACATGCACTCTTTGATGTTTGATTTACACATACACACATGCACACACCTGGGAAAGACTGGCACATATTTACTTCTATTCCTCCTTTTACCCAGACTGTAAGGTAGTTATCACTGCCACCAGCCAACTCCTTTTCAGCTACTTTAAGGCCCTTAACAAAGGGTGTCCAATCTTACTGTGTAATAGTGATATTAATGCAAATGGTAGTTTGACCAAGAGAAAGGCTATTAGAAGTGGTCCAAAGTGTCACCAAATAAATATCCAAGCAGTCTCACAACTAAAATATGTCTCACAAAGATCAGCCACAATGAAAGGTTTAAATACATTTAATATATAATATAAACGAACAAGACAATACTCAATATATATCCACAGTGATATCAGAGTTCAAAACCAAAGGAAATATTTAAAACTACATTGCAGGGCAGTCTCAAATAATAAAAGTGTTGTGCTATATTTCTGACTGAATCTAAGATAATTACTGTACCCTAGTTTACTTAGAACAAGGCAGATGTGGTGAATGGATCTTTTAGTTGTTGTCAGGTCAAAGACAGAATACGGAATGATGTGTCTCTCTAAGAGACCTCTCAAATTAATATCTCAAATATTACTTCTGGGATAGCTTGCAGAATGACGTAATTTCTTGTCAACTGACTATCACAGGTGGATCCCCTACTGCTGGAAACTAGTAGTATTTATCATCTACCTGTAAAATACATAGATATGAGATCTTTGACAGATGATGGAAGTCATAAAACAATTGCATTCCTTCACATTCAAAACTAGTAATTATTTCACCTTAAAAACAATACAGTGAGCTCCCTAGTATAGAAATTCTGTCTCTATCTGCCATAAGGTAATTTAATTTCAGCTATTTTTCTGAAGTTAACCTCCTGTATTCCAGTTTCCACTGTTACAATATAAAGATTTAAACAGTTACAATAATGTATGTAAATGTCTGTTCTCTTCCAGCAGGGCACACTGTAGATACATCTTTAAGCTCAGTACTTTACAAAATACCATTTTTAATACACGTCTGTACAGACCATTTTGATATACACATGACATACAGTTCTAATACATTTGTAACACAAACATCTTATATAGATCATGTTGATATTCACAAATGACATATAATTATTTACAAAATTCCAGATAGCTGTGCTGACAGTATCTCCCTTTGTCATACCAACACCATAAGAAAACCACAAGGCATAGTTTGTTTGAATAGTGGTAAAGTTACAAAATGTTTTTTCTTAGGTGACCCCACATCTTAAAAACACTTTCTGTGACACTACCACTACACAAGATAGACATAGACATAGACACACACCAACAAATGTACATAACACAAAAAGTATCCCCTTACTTAGCCTGTATCCTAACCCTAACCCATGAACACTGCACACAAACACACTCCCACCCCAAAAGCACCTCACTTTTCTATGTGTTGACATTCTAAATTGTTGACTTTATAAAAGTATGTAAAACGAACTGTCGACATTCTGACTGTGCCCTTCTTAGTATTGATATTCTGAAGTGCAGACATTCTGAATGGCAAAGCATATGTACACACACAGACATTCTGAATGGCAAAACATATGTACACACACAAATACACAGACACACACACATACACACATACATATACACCCAAATACACACACTGGTGTACTAAAACTGGACTCAAATTAAATGTAAAAAAGTGTAACATTGTTGCATTTGGTAAACAATCCTTCCCCCATCTTATAGTATAGACAGCACTCCCATTTCAAAATAAGAATGTAGTGTGTGATCCTGGATCATTGGTCAATAGTTCCCTCCTGTTTGACCATTTTGCAACAGTGGTTAGAAAGTCCTTTTACCTCATGCAGCTGATTGCTAAAGGTATACCTACGAGATCAAAAGAAGTTCCAATCCACCTGTATTCCACACTGATTAGGCCTATCATAGAATGCAATGCCTCATTTGGGATGTATCTCAATAGGCACATCAAAAACCTGGAAAGACCACAGATGGTCATAACTAAAATTATCATGTGCTTAAGGAATCTGAGCTGTCAGAAGAGACTGGAAGCTCTACCTTGTATTCAATATTCTATAGACTCCTTAGGGGGTATGTGTGCTTTTACTGGGCCATAAGGGACACAGTAGTACAAGACATGATATACTTTCATGTATCAAATAATCCTACAAATCCTACGACAGAGACCTAAATCTACTTAAACAAATAAGCAGAACAGAGTGAAGAGATAGGTTTGTTAAGCCATGCCTACCCTTTCTCTGGAACAAACTTTCTGTCCAGATTAAGCAGTGAGATTCACTGGCTTTCTTCAAAAAGAAGCTAGACAACTGAATGTCATTCATAACTTTTCCTCTAGTATGACTGGCCTGTCCCTCCTTGTAAAAGGAGGCAATGCCTAAGGTGGGTTCTGGCATGGTGTTAATAGCCTCCTGGATGAGTTGTTTTGTTTTTTTCTATGAATTACACAATTTCTTTGAAATCATGACTAGACTAAACCTCAATTACAAAAAAGAAGACCCACATATAAATGAATAACAAATCAATCCTGTACAATGACATGCTATAACAAACATAAACAAAACACCACTTGCAATGTGTTTTACAGGGGAAAACCTCCTTGTACCCCTACATCCCTATTACTTTATATAAATCAACTCTGAGATTGCAATGCAGTGGGGAAAGGGTAGATTACCAATCCCTGCTGCACTGCTATCTCACACAATTCCAATGTCTTCAATGCTCAGACCTCCCAGGACACATACCTACTACCAATCTCCCTCTCTCAGGATGCCAGTATTCCTACAGTTACTTCCATTAAAAACACCTGAATTGGTAACATTTATTCACAACCAATATTACTGGTATCAAACGGAAGAAAATAAATGCCTGCAATGTCTGTAATGAATGCATATTGGAAATTCCAGCATTGCCCCATAACAGGTTGAACTTTGTCTACCCAAACCACCGGTCACACACACACACACACACACACACACACACACACACACACACACACACACACACACACATATATATACACATAGGCACACGTATATATGTATATATATATATATATATATATATATATATATATATATATATATAGATATATAGATATAGCTATATATGTATATATATAGATAGACGTGCATTGGAAAAGGTTGACTACTCATTATATATTTTATGGGGAGGAGTAAAGCCAAGAACAATCCCATGGCCCAAACCTAAGAGGCTTAGACACATGATCCATGCATATATTTCTAAGGTTGTACTGATTTTATTGACAAATAATGCTGTTAAGTTTAATATAACATGGCATACATTTCCAATATGTTATACACAGTTAAAGATACATCACTGTACTGTATATATATATATATATATATATATATATATATATATATATATATATATATATATATACTACACTCCCCCTTTTCTGCATGCCCTTTCTTTATGGATTCTTAATCTCATCCCCATCTTCCCTTACTCTTTTCTGTTCTCTGTTTCCTATTTCAGCTACCTTTTTTTCTGCAATGCTCTGCATCTGCATATTACATGCTTTCTTCAAATTACACTTCTTGTATCTCTTTTTCATTCTTCCATTTCTCTCCTTTTTTTGTTCATTCACACTTCTCTTTTAGCCTCCCCTTCTCAACAGGGACTCACTGAGCTACCTGTAAAAAAATTGGCTTAATTTAGATTTTTTTTTAATCGACCTGTAATCATATTTTATAACTTACATACATATTTGTCTATTGCATTCCTTGTTTTTTAAAATATTATGTCCAACTCCTAGGGCTTCCTCAGCTTAATACCCATGTAATGTAGCCAGTTTGCATGCATTCTGCATGTAACACCATTTCATTAAAATAGGCATTACCTATGACATACTGCTCTAGTTCAGAAACTATCTCACTAATCATCACTTCTGAGAGAATATCAACTCATCAATCTCTCCAGCCTTCTCTTTTTTCTATCTACATTAACAAATTGGATTTTGACTTATCCCATCAACCTCTCCTACTTTATGCTGATGACGTGGTCCTATTTCACTCCAGCCATTCTATCTCTTCTCTTGAACTTGAACTTCAGGCTGATTTTCATGCCCTTATTCAATAGGTACGCGATAAACAATTAATGCTAAATTCTCCTAAGACAAAATAAATACGTTTTGGTTCTAGGCAAAAGCTCATTTCTATCTTCATACCCCTGGAAATCCTTGATCATCTGAATAACATTATTGAAAATGTCACTTCATTCAGATACCTAGGGATTTTGTCATACACCCTCCTAAATTTCCACCACCACCTGGACTACACATAAAAAAGCATCTCTTTCTCCTCTTCTGGGCTAATGGGATTTATCATTTTCTATCCAGACTCTGTAAAAATGCCAGGGGTAAAGGAGTCTTACTAGCTCAGCTAGAATATGGTCTTCCTCTGATTGTTGCAGCCAGTCAAAGAAATACATCCACCATTCAATCCATCTCAAATGCCATATGAGGATTCATCACTTTCAACTAAGAAATGAACACCACTGCAAAACCATTAAAGAAACTAACTGGCTACCTGAGAAACAGTATGCTGACTTTCTTCTCACCTCTCAACTTTTTAAACTTATCAAGAATGAGACCTTCCCCCTACTAGCCTCCAGACTATTCACAAATGCATCAATATAAAACTGTATTAAAATTATTTACTGAGGTCATTTCCTTCAAACTCTTCAAACTAGACTTCAGTGCACAGACCAGACTATCTCAGTCCTTGGTCCCAAACTCTGTGATCTCTCTCTTCTTTTCTTAAAGCTCTTTCCTCTTACTCCATTTTCTGATTATAACTAAAAGCACATTACAAGACTCTGGAGAAATTAAACTTCTCTGTCTCTCTCTCTCTCTCTCTCTCTGTCTGGTCATATAACCTAACATCTTCTTACTCTGCTTTATTCTATTTACCTTGGTTTCACTCTACTTTTCATTGTGATTCTTTCAGCATGCCAGCTCTGACACCCAGTCTGTTCTGGGTGCTCCGGTTTCCTCCCATATTCCAAATATATGCAGTAGGTGGATTAGACACTCTAAATTGGCCAGAGGTATGAACATGTGTGAGTATGGTGTGGAAGAACTACCACAGCAGGGCTAGCAACCCAGTGGTGTAAACCTTGGCTCTAGATGATTGTCACTGTTGAAGTAACACCCCAACTCCATATGCAAATATGGGAAAAAGGGGTTGTGGCATTTTGTTAGTACCCTGCATATAATATCATGTATCTATTGTGTTTATATCCTTCAGCTAACTTTGATATTCACTTTGTATATAATGCATGTATATATTGCATTTTGTCATTCACTCTGTAAATAATGTTATGTATCAGTTGTGTTTACCCTCAGGCTGAGACTGAAATAGGTCCAACAGGATCAGCATTCTACCCTGGTTAGCAAATTCAAAATAAATAAATAAAAATAAAATAATACCTACCCAGTCCAGTGACCCTTATGCTGTTTTTATATTTCTATTGTTTGTAAATATTAAATTGTTAATGTTCTTATATTGTTTCCTGTGCTAGTATTATAACATGCCTACATGATTTGCACTGTCTGTATTATACATTGCTAATGATCTGCAGCTTCTTATGTATGACCAATATCAAAAATTTTCTTCTTAAGCTTCCATGAAAAATGTGTTCTGTTTTGTTGGACTTTCCAGTCAACAAACCAAAATAACAGTACACATTAAGTAACAACTTTGACCATCTAAAACTACTTTCATTTGGGCTACATGAGCATCTTGAGGTTCATGGTAATGAAGATTTCAAATCATTTCTTAAAATGTCTTCAAAAGTTCTGCAACACATTTACTGGATCAGCTAAGTAGTACTGCAATATTCAAGAATGAAGCTATTTGGCGCATCTCAAAAAAAAAAAAAAAAAAAAAAAAAGCATAGATTCCCTAAAAGTGAGCAGCTTCCCAAAATCTGTTAGAATTTCTTCTTATGAATGTAATCACATACCATTCCACTCCACCTGTGGGCTTTGTCTATCACACAGTGTCCTAACTTTACTCATAATGTTAAAATGGCCCATAACTATCTAACTGTAAATATCAAAAGAACCTTAAGCATAATTGTAACTGTAACACAAATTTTTGGTGCTAAGGTTATGCTTAGTCTTTTCTTTGACTCTGAGGGTTGACTTAGGTTTACAGATGCCATGTGAATGAAAGTCAAGGCTTAATTCATGAGAATGCACAAACCTTTCATCTGAAAATAATTCTCAAATGTATAAGGATTGGGTCAAAGTTTGGATTCAGGATAAAGCTGTTGTGGAATCTGAGGGGTGGTTTGGTCTTAGATGAGCTGAGTGAAGATATAGGCTTATTTTAGGCATGTCTTTATCAATACCCTAAGGTTAGGTATAGAGTTAAACATATCTGTATTGTGAATGTCACATCAGTCTTAAAAAGTACTATAAGTAGTTCAACTTCTTTTCAGATATATCTCAAATAAACAACCAAAATTTTGCCTTCAAACTTATTGCAAGGTATTACCAGCTATGCCAGAAGAAGTAGGGCAGTGGATATATAATATATGCCAACACAGCTAGCTGGAATTTTGTGAATAATTATATGTCATTTGCATATTAAACTGATTTGTACAGGTGCTGTCTTGAAAATGTATTTGTAAAGTTGCTTGTGTTAAAAAATGTACCGAGAGTGGGTCCCGACTGTATAGTAACTGATTAAATGTATATGTCTTAACAGACGATACTGAAAGAGAAGAGGTTAATTTGAATTCACCTGACTTTGAAAATATTCTGAAATTAAATGATGGGCCCTAGGCCATAAAGATGTTATCTCACTGTTTTAAATGAAGCCAGAGATCCAATGTTTTTAAGAAGCATGTTTTTTAGGCACTGTAGGAAGAGCAGAAGTGTTAAAGTTGCTTCCAGATGATGCAATAAACTTTATCAAAGCTTGAGATGTGTATTGTAACACATATGTGCTAAATCCTGACAGCTTCTAGCCAAGGGAGGTAGCATGGGAACCAGAAGTCAGCTGACCAGATGTATGTGATGGCATTCTGTAATCCATCACTAAAATTATATTTTAATACTAGGTGAGATTGGAGTCTCAGAACACTCTGTTTTGGACTTCTTACCTACTTCATCTTGCCTTGCTCTAGTAAGTGAACCAGAAAATAGTAATTCTTTAGATCAATCAGGAAAACATAGTGAGATTATTTAAGTACTGTTTTTCTATATCTGTGTGAATCTGTTCATTGGTGTTATGATTGAAACTCTAGAGTTTATTGTAAATATATATTTACTATTTTAATGTTGTTTTATTACTTATTGTTGAATATATTTTTCCTTTTCATCATGACTAGTCCTTTAGAGTATATTTTAACTTTTCAGAGTACTCATATATGTTTGGTGACTCTGTGGCCACTCCTGAAAGCCTTACTGCATTGGTTAAGCTACCATTCGTATTAATATTAATTTCATTCAGTATAATTGGGTACCCTTATAACAGCCTTAGAGTAGCTGGCATTGGAGTGTCTGGTGGCAGTAACTACCTTATAGTCTGGGCAGAAGGGGGCATAGCTAATAAATCTATGCCAGCCTCTCTCAGGTGTGTGTGTGTGTGTGTGTGTGTGTGTGTGTGTGTGTGTGTGTGTGTGTGTGTGTGTGTGTGTGTGTCTGCATGTGTGTGTTTGTGTATGTGTGAAAATCAAATCTCAAAGAATGTGCCTGTCAGCTGCTTGGAGCAGGGACAGGAAGCAGTGGTTTCAGAGTGGGTGCTGGAGGACTTGACTTGGACACTTGGCTGAGGACTCAACTCTATAGCTGTGCCAGGGGACTCTTACTGGAGACCTGGAGGAGACAGACAGAGAAGTCCAGACCCCAGGAATTGTGCTTGATGCAGACAGCTGCATCTGGAAATACTGGGTGTATCCATTTTGTTCCAAGTGAATGTCCCTCTCCAGTGTCAGTGTTGAGGATTCAGGCTCCTTGATTACAGTATAAAAAGAAAACGGCTTTTAGGTAAAACCCAGGTGCACAAAACTAGAAATAGAAAGACCAAAAATACACCGGGGTACCACACAATAGCGTCTTTAATAACACAAAAAATATATAAAAACAGTGCATCTTTAATAACACAAAAAAAAATATATAAAAAACAGTGCGTCTTTAATAACACAAAAATATATAAAAACAGTTAACACAAAAAATATAAAAAACAGTGCAACACAAAAAAATATAAAAACAGTTAACACAAAAAAATATAAAAACAGTTAACACAAAAGAATATAAAAACAGTTTTTGTTCCAAGTGAATGTCCCTCTCCAGTGTCAGTGTTGAGGATTCAGGCTCCTTGATTACAGGCCCAGCAAAGGAACGTCACACTTATCATTAAAGTTAAGGTGTTATCTAAACTCTTGAGGGAAGTTTTTGTTTTAGTGGAGCAGTATGAGTGAAGACCCAATCTATGTGAACAGTATTACTTTCATAGGCTCATAGGTATATACTAGGTTAACAACCACCAGAGCCTCTATAAGCCTAGCCATGCAATCCAACCCAATTTTGTCAGTTTGTATCATGAACACTTATTAGGTGGGGGTATGTTAGTTAAGAAGTTTCTAGATGTTATATGTGGGGGAGAATTTGGCATTACTGTCTGCCTCTATCTATCAGAGACACAGGAGCTGACCTGGGGTGTATTTCCAATTTCCTATCCATAGGTCAAGTAATGAGTTTGAGCTGAATTTTCCAGCCAGTAAATTTGATATGTCGCTCTGCATAGCAAAGGTGGTATCAAACCACCAGTTTGGCACACTGGTATGCAATGCCTTTGAGGTTTTGGACATAGCTGTAGAAGGTCTTATAGTTGTCTTTAGCCTATGAGGCTATCTTGACCTTGTAGTTGGCCTTGATGGACTTAATTAGTCATCTTATTTTTGTGTTTAGTTTAATTAAAGAGCTGCTATCAGTATGAGAGTTACTCTTCCTAATATTAGCTATGACTTTTTTTCTTTTGTTATATACCCTATTAAGGTTAGGATGCCACCAGTATGGTTTCTTTTTAGAGCTTGTTTTGGTCTTACTTCTAGCAGGTACAGCAGCCTCTAAACACCATTTACATGGTTGTGCAGGGTCTCTGAACAATTCCACATAGGTTGCTGTGAACTTGGTGTTAGCAAGGGCATTACATTTTGACAAAAATCTCTCCTAATAGGATGCATCTTGCTTTGGAATAGTTCTTAACTGTTACAGGCTTTGCTGGGGTTATCTAGATGATTTTTAATTTGAATTAGACAACTTTGTGATCTAACCTCATAAGTACAATCATGACATTGGGGGTAGTGCAGCATTCTCCCATATTAGTGAGTCCCAAGTCCAGTATGTCTGAATCTCAGATGGGTGTGCACTTTATTTAGTCAAGGGTATTTGTGTTAATAGAGTCCATTAATCACTGTGCCTGTGAGTATGAGGCAGTGTATGTTTCCCAGTCTATAGAGGGGTAGTTAAAGTCTCCCATACATAAGGTATTTGGTTAATGGTGAGTGTCTCATATAGGTCTAGGTACAAGCTATGGGATTCTGGTGATACAGAGGATAACCTATAGCTTGCTAGGATATGGTATGGGACTTTGTCTATGGTGATTTGCACATGGATAAGTCCCAGGGCATTGTCCTGTTTAACCAATGTAGAATTATGCTTGTTGATAATACAGACTGAGACTCCTCCATATTTTGTCCCATGTCTGTGCAGCTGATAGTCTAATTGTGTGAAAGGCACTGAAGCCTTGCAATGCAGAGTATGTACTGTGGATTTAAACCATGACTCATTAGTGGCAGAGATGTCTATAGTCACCAGAGTGAAGAGAGCATGTAGGATGTGGAGTTTTTTGTTTAGGCTTCTAGTATTGAGTTGTAATACCTCCAGGTTTATTTTAGTTTTATTTGCTATGTTTCTAGGTTTGTCAGCTTGGCATTGCCTAAAAAAGGCTATATGGGGCTGGCTAAAGTTTTAGCCAATATTCAGAAGCCTAGGGAAGACAGGATCAGACCATCATTTGCAAACCAATGCGGTCTGCTAACTATGTTCTCTCATGCTGACAGATCCCTCTAGAAAGACATCAGAAACTAAGCCAATTACTGATGTCATTATCGATGTCAGTCATCTTTTGTTCATACTGTGGCATCATCCTTGCAAGGCACTAATGCCTGAGACACATATTCAGAGAGATCAACAATGTCTTTCCTCAGAGACTTCAGGGATGTACATCTCAGGTCATTAACCACAACATAGGCTATGATAGAATCATAGTGGTACCCGTGGTGTGGTGACTTGAGTGCAAGCATACATTCTCAGATCCTGGCTCCAGATAAGCAACTGACTGTTATATTCTCCTTGTTTAGTCTGGTGAGTGGGGCATCTGTGTGTCATATATTGGAATCTCCTATGACAAGAGTCCTCGGTAATGTGTTGGATTGCCTTATGGGCTTTGTTCTTGGGGTTATACTAGATGTAGGCTATGTGTGGTGTTTCATGCTGCTTTTGATGAGTGCTTTAGAGATTGCTGAGTAAAGGAGTTTCCGTTTATAGGCTTTGAAGGTCTCGAGTGATTTAAAACTATTGAGTTTGTCGGAGAGTTTTATTTGTACATATCTACCAACCCAGCTATGGAGACATTTGGCAATTGCATACCCATGATGTCTGGATCTGTATTGAGGTGTGTCATGGACTGGGTTATACAGAAGTCTCCTTGGGTGATCTGTGGGGTTTGGAAATAGACTATGTTAGATTGTGCTAAGATTTTATTGTAGTGCTGTTTGATGTATGAAGCAACTGCTCTAAGCTTGTCCCCATGTAACGACTTTATTTTAGCCACACTAGATTACAGGTCTCAGTTCTAAAAAAAGATTTATAGATAAAATATACCGTCTGGATGCCTGTGCCTGTACAAGGCACTGCTAAACTCTTGATATAATAACACCAAGAAAGATTGCTTGCAAATGTAATGCTGCAACAAAACAACTTAAACAAACTACTTTGACAAGACAATTTAAAGTATTAGTGACATTTAGAATGATTTAAAGACAAAAACAGCAAGCAAAACAAAATGAAAGCAATAGAACTCTAAACAATTAACTGAAATGCAAAACAATAAAACAAATCTCTTATTTGCCAGGATGGAGCAGGATTAACTTAAGACCCCTTCAGAATGTGGCAAGCAGGAGACAATTTATAGTTAGGGAGGTTTAAGGAAGGATGAAAAAAATGCATTATTTAAACATTCAAGAACATGTAACAAATATACAAAGATTTATTTTCAGTGTTAGAACAAGTCCTATTTGATCTAAGGAAAGGTAGTTTTAGAAACAGGGTAGAAATAAAATAAGTCAAATGGCAAATTAGATTAAAAGCAGATAAATACCCTGTATATATTTAGTGTTTTTTTTTAATAGAAAAGACTGGAGGTTAAAAATGATATTTATTTGTGTTTTTAATGTATTATTCATATGCTTCTTTAAAGGTTTTTAGGTAAACTGATTTTTTTAATTGTATAATTTTTCTTAGGATCTTATCACTCAATTGATAATATATATATCTTTGCTGTTTGCATGTTAAAATGTTTTTGAAGAAGTCTTGTTGGATGAAAACAGTTGAATAAAGTTTAAACACTAATTCATTTAGTTGTTATTTAGTTCTACACTATGCCTTGCAGTGGTTTTGGTTTATTGAATTAGCAAAAATAATTGCAAGAAGAAAACTAAACTTTGACAACAGATAAATCAGCTATAATACCTACCATTTTTAGAAAATTGATAGGTTTCAGATCTACTTATCCAGTAGCATATAACATCTCACTACCTAAGTAGTACAGAGCCAGTTTAAAACAGAAATCCTCCCAAAAAATGGCGTGAAGGAAGATTATACATTTAAAAGGAATTATAGTGGATATATTATGGAATTATAATCTTTGGAAAAGAGAAGAAGAGGGGTATTACAAACTTGAAGAGGGACAGTGGTTGGTATGCTTGTAAATAATTGTCTAAAACTAATCAGCTGATATGAAAAAAGTAATATTTTCAAATGGGAAGGGAAAATGATAATTTTACCTTCCCTGTTTTATTATGTCTTGCATTCGGCGATGTACACAGGAAAAAAGAGAAATGAGGCAATAATTTCAGGTGATTATGATTCAGCTAAAATATCAGTCAGCCTTGTGTCGCACAAGGCCATTTTATGACAAAGGTTTGGCCAACAGTATGAAGCAAAACTAAATAATAATGACACCACCGGGGCCAGTGACACAATGGATAATGCTTCTGACTACAGATCAAAAGACTGCAGGCTTGACTCCTGCCTGACTTGGTTGACACATTTTAGACCACCATGTCGCCTCCATTGTACGGAAGGCTTTCTACATGGCCCACCTCATAAGTAAGAGTATTTCATCCAAGAACAAGGAGATCATAAAATCCCTGTACTCCTACCTTAGTAGACCCATTTTTGAGTACAATGCCCCCTTTTGCATGTATCTTGCCAAGCATATGCAGCAGCTGGAGATAGCACAGAGGTTCATGACCAGGAAAATCCAGGTTCTCAAACACCTGTCTTATACTGAAAGTCCTTCTACTCAGTCTTGTACAGACTGCTCAGAGGTGATCTGCATCACCTCTCCACTCCACTCGCACAACCCGCACGCAAGGCTCAACCTGGTCTGCGACATTAGTAGAACTTGTCGGTGGGATAGATTTTTGTCCCAAAGACTTCCATATCTATGGAATAGACTCACTCTCCATGTCAAGCATAGTACCTATTTTGGATCATTCTGACACTGGTTATGCCTATTGAGTCACAATATGGTTCAGTGAAGATATCTTCATAGAAAAATAATTGTGCCCATGAGAATTTTACAAACCAGGATACCAAACGTTGTTTTAGCCTTTATCCACTTATTCTTCTACAATGTCCCATCTCTATCTCTATGGCAGTCCCGTCCTTCTGAGATAACACTATTGTTTGAACTGTATTGCTGAAAGTTGTGATGGTAAATACTTAGCTGAATGGTATTAGATTATGAGTAAAGTTCTAAAGATACCTTCATTTCATTAAACTTATTGAATTGGTAGTTGATTCTTTGTACCAGCAACTTTGCGGACAAACATTAGCCAGCCAAGTGGCATTAGAGGAATAAGATCCTTACCATGTCCTAGGCTAGCTGAGTTCAATTACTGGCTTGAGAGTGTGATGGTGCTGCCAAGGATGATGGACCAGCCTAGCCTAGAGGAGGAGGACCATGTGGATGTAGGCAGATCATTCTTCAAGTCCCTGTGGAGGTGAGGCTTAAATGATCACTGGGCTGAATATATGGGAAGGCTGAGAAGGTGAGGTTGCACTAGAGCTCAGTGAGAGTATGTCCTCAGTTGATTAGTCCTCACTGCTGAAACTAGTCTCCTAGATGGTCAACATGGCAGGGGTTGTGTGCATGCTAACACATACAGTGCTGCTGACTTTGTCTCCACTGTGCCTTCCATACCACTGAGACACTTTCACTAACCACTCTGCCTGCAAAGTACTCTGCTGAGAGGATAATGGTCTGCCACTTACAGTCTTCTTCACTGATGGCAATTGGCATTAAGGACTGCAGCAACGTGGGAAAAAAAAACAGGCAGCAGGTAGTCAGCTAGGGGATGCACAAAGTGACCAAAATATCTGCAGACAAAAGTTGTTTTTTAATGGCAAAGGTAACATTTCCAAGTTTGTTATTTAGGGATTGTTAACAGAGATATTTATAGAAATAACTGCTAAGTTTATATGCAAACTAAACCTCATGTTGAGTTTTCTTTGAAGTGAATTTCAAACATTGTCACAAGATGATTCTTAACACTAGATGCTAAATATAGTGTACTTCCAAAGGCATTTATAAATAACTTGGTCGATATTCAAAGGCCTTGCATTCATTAGAACTATGTGTTAAAAATTCATTTTACTTCTTTCTCCCAGCTCTAACATGCAATATGCTGTCATTTTTTCTGAACTCTTTGGAAAGTACTTTCTTTTGTATTAAGTGATTGCAAATAGAGAAGAAGAAAATGAGACAGCTGGAATGTAAATATAGCATGAGTGTCGGAAGATTTACAGCAACAAAGAGTATAAAATATTTGAGACGATTATCACAAATGGCAGTAATTTGAAGTCTCTTAATTATACTGACAGAAAGGTTTGATATTTAGTATAAAGTAACACATTGCTACAGAAAAAATGAATACACACTGAAGTGCTACAATATCTAGGATCAATTGTACATTATATACTTCTTTAATGCAGTCTTTTTGGTGAAATTAAGTTGCACAGAAACATATATATTGTACTTTCATTGCAGTCCTATAGCATTAACTTTTAGTAGTGTGACATTTAACAAGCCAACAAAACGATACAGGCAAAATTGTGAAGGTAACACCTGTAGAATAAAAGCAGGAATTTTTGATGGTATAGTGTTTCAGTGAATCTACAGAATAATGCTGATGACTTTTTGGAGAAAACATTGTTAATAAATGCATTTTGTTGAATTAAAATAATAATACGCATTAATTCTACAAGCCCCCATTCAAAAAAAACTCAGTCTCTCTGTAATTAATACAATCAACCAGAAAGAAATAAAGTGAGCAGAAATATGCTGAAGTTTATTTGTTAAGCCATTCATGCAAGAAAAAATGTTCTGTCATCTCATTATCTTTGAGGTTATGTATGAGTCAAGATCTGGAGCTTAACTATCAATAGTAGTTAGAGAGTAGTGAATTTTAGAATGTGACAATATCGCACTGAGCTCTTCCTATCAGACTGTTTTCAGTTTATCTTATGCTACTGTTAAGAATACCATTGCAATTGTAAATAATCAAAGTGACATCTGACTTCAGCATTTCATCTTTCTTATAATATGTTTATGAAGTGCCATATAAGGTTAAAACTCTGTGTGCTAGTTAACATGTCTGACTCCTGTTATCGTTGTTCTAGATATCATACAAGAAAAGTGGTTTTCATAACTTTTTTGTCTTTAGTGATTTAATGGCCCATTGCTATGATGTCATACTTCTTTAACACAACATATATATATATATATATATATATATATATATATATATATATATATATATTCAGTCTTGTGAAAGTCCCCTTCTTCTGATAAGCACAAAGAAGTCAGAAGGCATTTTATGTAAGTATAGATGCATGTATGTATGTGTGTATGTATGTATGTATTTGTTCTTGTCCCCTACTAACACTGAACACCCCCTTATCTGTTCAATTTAAATTTTTTCTTGTGGTGAGAAGTGTATGGCCCATCAATTCCCCTAGAAGTGAGGGTGAATGAAATGGGGGTTGTCCTGTTATCCATGTGAGCAGCAAGATTATTTATCATGGCCCTAACAACCCATATATGCCCTGTAGGGTGTGCAGTGAGCATAATGTGAGATCATTACTCACTTCAACAAGGAAAGGAAGTCTACAGATGACCCTGCTTTCTGTAAAAAAAACACATTGGGAATGTCTCTCCAGACTCTACAGTGGAAAACAGTACACTTTGTTTTCCCCACACATGCCCCCCCCCAGACAGAGGCAGGTGGGCTCTTTATCTTCTGTCCTCTCCTCTCTTCCTCCACAGCAAGTTTCAGCAGATGCCCATGCCATCACCCAGGCTCATATTAGCTAAGTCATAGTTAGGGCTGTACCCCTCTATACCAAAGGAGCTGGCTAAATAAGTAAATGAAATGATCTGAAAGTACTTAATTTGGTTATAACCTCAGATGTGGCCATCTAGTAGAAGAAAATATTACAGGCAAATACAAGAAGCTATTTATATCATCATATGTTTTGTTGTGGTTTTGGATCTGTTGATAAGGACAGCATTGTATTTATATGCATATGTGTGAGAGTATGTATGAACACATGCGCAAGTGGGTCTATAGTTAATCCTCAAATGGGCTAACCATCGAATGGCACATCACTGAAATTCAGTTGTCGAATGTCCATCCATCGAATGAGCAGTTCATCCAACTGTGAGACAGGGAAAGTAACTAGTTGGCCAACAGTTTCCCATCTCACTTTTCCCCACTGCAGTGCTGCCTCTAAGTTGGTATATATAGTTGGGGGGTGGGGGGGGAAGCCCCCCACATGGGTGGGTTTGAAATACTGCCATTTTTGAGATGGGGAAGTGCTGACCAACTGGTTACTTTCCATGTGTCACAGGTTCAATGATGTGCCCGTTTGATGGATGGACATTCAACGATTGCATTTCTATGATGTGCCATTCGATGGTTAGTCTATTTAACCATTAACCATAAACTTGTGTTAGTGTACATATGTGTGTGTGTGTGTGTGTGTGTGTGTGTGTGTGTGTGTGTGTGTGTGTGTGTGTGTTGCATGCATGCGTGTGTGTGTGTGTGTGTGTGTGTGTGTGTGTGTGTGTGTGTGTGTGTGTGTGTGTGTGTGTGTGTGTGTGTGTGTGTGTGTGTGTGTGTGTGTGTGTGTGTGTGTGTGTGTGTGTGTGTGTGTGTGTCTGTGTGTGTGTGTGTGTGTGTGTGTGTGTGTGTGTGTGTGTGTGTGTGTGTGTGTGTGTGTGTGTGTATGTGTGTGTGTGTGTATGTGTGTGTGTGTATATGTGTGTGTGTGTGTGTGTGTGTGTATATGTGTGTGTGTGTGTGTGTGTGTGTGTGTGTGTGTGTGTGTGTGTGTGCACATGCACATGTTAGGATAGGGTGTGAATCTGGGTTATACCACAGTAAAATTTGGGTTAGCAAATGACAGGACATCAGTGGAAATATGTCCTCAGTTTTTCTTAGATTCAGTGATGCTTCAGCAGGCCTTACATTTCTCAGCTGGATAATACCAGCATTTCACAAACTGTAGTGCAAACACCTTATAAGTCAACAGTCAGCACAAAGGATTAAGACTCTGAGCTGTTAATTAGCTGTCTCCTGTAGATCATGGTACAGGGTTTGATTCTCTCTGCATCCATTTGTCAACTCTGAGCAAGTTACTTAACCAGTGCAAACAAGAAAATAACCAGTGTGTACTGAATGTCCAGGTGAAACGCACTGGGACTTACCCTGTAGGTCTTGTAGTGTGTGTAGGGCTTTGACTAAACAACAAATATACAAGCATCCCACTTTAGTGTTTGCATTTATTCCCAGAGTCTATGCAAACTGCACTACCTGCTTTGTAGTGTACTTAGCAACATGTGATGCATGCCCCTGCTTCTATGTGGGTAAAACCATCCAACGTTTGAGAGACAGGGCATACAAACATTTGTCAGATTTGAGGAAGGCTGATATAAACGATGCCCTTGCCAAACATTAATCTGAATGCCCCGGACATGATTTTTCTTTTAGGGTGTTACATGTTTTTAAAAATGTGAGAGCTAGTGACTGTAACAACTATTTGGAGCAGATGGAGCTAAAATGGATTCTTAGGATGCAATCTTATAAGCATCCAGGGCTGAATAGTCAGGTTAATATCAAACCCATTTTGAGTGGGCGGAGGCTTAAGGCACATAGGAAGTTGCATTGATTGTATGAGGAAATTATGTCATTGTTTTTTGGCGCAATTTTCTCTTGTTTTTAATAGGTCAAGTGTTAGTTTAAAAATGTTCATGGTTTTTTAGTTTCTTATAGGATCTGAAGAAGCTGTATGTGAAAGACTATGTCCTTTTTTATCTGAGTTTTACATGGAATTTGTTTGCTGCTATTTTTATCATCATCTTTATTAAAGCCGTGTCTTCAGATGTGGTTGTTCAGTTGGTATATATTTTTTCAAGTTACTTAACCAGGCAATGCTCCTGGGTCACCAGAGAAAAGGGACACTTGGTAAATGGAGCTTTCCCAGTTAACAAATTAATACAAAAATGTAAATATCTGGTTTTATTTTCTCTTTGCCCTTTCCACTTTATTTCCAAAAATGTACTTCTTTTCTTGTTTTGTTCTTTATTTCTCTCTTCTTTTTAATTCTTCACTCATAAAATTCCCTAGATTATTATCTAAAGTACATTTGTTTTCATTTCCTGACTTTAAACTGAACTCCTACATATTAAAGCAATGATTTTCCTAAATCATATTTTATTCTTCCTATGCCATTATGCATATCAACACCACTTCAAATTTTTGTGTCATTACTATTGAGACATATATTTACTTCCAATCCCTTTGTAATGTCTCTTAGACAATAGTAATGACTTGTCCCAGAAATAAAACGTTTTTGAGTTCCTGATGGCAACTTAATTTTAATCATAGCTAACACTAGTGATTGTTTCTATTACATTTCCTTTGTTTTACAGTTTCATTTTATGCTCTCCAGCACTCTGAATTCTAATCCATTCATATCTAGCAATTATATGAATTTTTCCTTTTAGTAGTTGAATATGAAACACTTGGCTAAATCCGGATCTGTTGTTTATATATGATAACTCCGGTTTAGTATGTTAATTTCCCCATAAAACAATCTATTATTGTTGACATATCCCTTATAAGTTCATAGGTTCATAGGTAGGTACTAAGCTATCTGCTCGAGGGCATTTATAAGCCTAGCCAAAATGTGTTGGCTTTCGCCTCCCTTTTAAATTAGTTTCCTGGGCCTCTGTCTAGCAGGGCCATTGAAGTGATCCCTGGGGTGAATTTACGATTTCTCATCCACTCGTCAAGATTTCTCTTGAAGAGTGTTAGGGAGGTGCTCTGCCTAACATAAACTGGGACTCTATTCCAGAGTGAGGGAAGTCTCTGGGACAGGAATCTATCCCTCCAGCATGTCCTGTATATTGTTGTGTTGAGGTTTAATTCACTGGAGCATGTAGCTCTCAGAGATTTGGTTTTCTTGAGGTGGAGCATGTCCATTAATTCTGGGTTGGACATGGCCTTATACGTCAGGCAGAGATCACCTCTGAGCAGGCGGTAAGCAACTGAGTAGAGCTGGAGTTTCTTTAGTCGAGCTGCATAGGGCATCTGTTTGAGGCCCATGATCCTCTTGGTGAGGTACTTCTGTGGCCTTTCCAGCTGTTGCAGGTGTCAAGTAACATACATTCCAAATGTGGCATTGTACTCTATTGTGGGCCTAATGAGTGATGAGTAGAGGGGCACAATGACCTCTCTTGATCTAGGTGTGAACCCTTTCGTGATTAGGTGGGCTACATAGAAGGAATTTCTAACCATTTTGGCAATGTGGTTATCAAAGGAGAGGCTGTTATCTACCTGAGTCCCCAGGTCCCTAATTACATCTTCTGTACTTAGTGGATTACCACCTATGTGATAATTCATGGACACTTTGTTTTTCCCAAAGGGGATGACTATGCATTTTTAGCATTTAGCTTGAGGCCATGGTTCTGACAGCAGGTATCTGTCTCTGTGAGACTCCTCTGGAGGATGTCTGTGTCAGCCAGAGTCTATTATGGCCCCCAGTTTGCAGTCATCTACGAACTTGGTTAGCCATAGTCCTCCCATGCTTGCCTGTACCTCGGAGAAGTATATACCAAACAGGAGGGGTTCCAGGACCGAGCCCTGTGGGACACCACTTGTGACTGGTTTAGAGTCGGACATGGCACCCACAACTCTAACCATGTTTGTTCTATCCATGAGCCAGCTGGCAGCCCATCTCATGACATAGGGGTTAATGTTCAAGCTGGTGAGTTTATCTATGATGCCAGAGTGGGGAATGGTGTTGAAAGCCTTGACGAGGTCCAGGTAGGCTGTGTGGACTACCTTTCCTTTATCTATGGCCTTGGTAACTGTTTCAAAGAAGTCAACTAGGTTTAGGAGGCATGATCTGCCTTTAACAAAGCCGAATTGGGTGGCATCCAGTGTCTGGAGGTTCCCAATGACTCTGTTTATGAGATCCATAATGATTCACTCCATAGCCTTGCAGACCAGGCTAGTCAGGCTTATAGGGCGATAGTTCCCAGGTTCTGTTGTGGCACCACCTTTGTGGAGCAGGATGACTGTAGCTGTACGCCATTCTTTCGGTACATAGCCTGTGGTAAGGCTAAATTTGAACAGTGAATTTAGGTGAGGGTTTATTTCATTTTGGAGCTTGTGTAAGACGCAGCCTGGGATACCATCCGGTCCCATTGATGCTGTGTTTTTAGCTTTGGAGAGGGCTGTTTTTACCTGCTTGTCTGTGATGTCTGGGGCTCTGCATTCTTCTTGGATGGACAAGGGCCCTTTTGGGGTTGGGGGGTAAAGTTTGCACTAAACCTGTCAGCCAGAATGTTGGCAATGTCAGTTGGTTCAGTGTATTTTTTGCCATTTTGCACTAGCTCAGAGCATATCTGAGAGTTTCCACCTAGATTCTTGGCATAGCTAAAGAAGGCTTTGTGATTATCTTTAGAGTCTTTGGCAATTTTTCTTTCGAAACTGGCCTTGGATGATTTTATGAGGGATCATAGTTTCTTGCTGATATTGATCAGTGATGCCTTTCCTTTTTGGGATTTTGCTCTATCATGTAATAGTTTCCTCCTTCTGTTATATAGTTTATTTATGGCTGGAGACCACCAGACTGGTTTCCTCTTTTTGAGGGAGTGAGTCTTGGTTTTACTTGGGATGGCTTGATCCATGCATTCCTGTAGGTGCTCATAGAATGCATTTGTAAAGGATTCTGCTGTTTGGGCAGCATTATCCTTTAGCAAGGGGGCATGGAAACTTTCCACCTTGGTCTTGAGAAGTGAGAAGTTGGCTCTTGAAAAGTTTTTCACAGTGGTTTCCTTGACCGGGGTTTGGGTCAGGATGTGGATGTCCAGTGTGATTAGTTTATGATCTGATCTTACCAGCAAGGGGTTTACCTCTGGTGTGGAGCATTGATCCCCCATGTTGGTGATGATCAGGTCCAATATGTTATCACCTCTTATGGGCATGGTGACCAGCTGTTCCAGGGCATTTGAATTTATAAACTCTAGGAAGCATTGGGCAAAGGAGTTTTTACTTAAGTAGTTATCCCAGTCAATGTTTGAGTAGTTGAAATCTGCCAATATCATGGTATTTGGTAGGACCTTTATATTTTCCAATGTTCTCAGGAATGCTGAGTGGGGGTTCTGAGACAAGGTAGGTGATCTGTAGCAAGCTATGATCTGAAAAGCAGCTTTGCCAACCATTAGTTGCACATGGATGGTCTTTGAGGCCATGTGCTGTGCTACTAACCTGGAGGTGTGGGTATCCATTATGAAAATGGATACACCCCCTCCTTTTGTATTTTGGTCTGGGTTCGAAGTTGTATCCTGGTAGTGCTGGGGTGCTCTCTGGAGCCTTGAACCAGGTTTCTGTTACTGCACAGATATCAATTTTTTCCATGCTAAGGAGTGTCTTGAGTGCATGCATTTTGACGTTTAGACTTCTGGCATTGAGTAGCATTACCCTCAGTTTTTGGTTACTTGTGTTGTTTAGTGAGGTGGGTTTGTCTTTTGAGCCTTGCCTAAAAAAGGCCCTATGGGGGTGCAAGAGCCTTGGCCAGTTTTCAAAAGCCTAAGGGCAACAGGTGCAAGCCATTTCTGGCGAAGCAGCGTGACTTGTCTAGCATGCCGTCCAAGGCTGACAGATACTGGATCCCCTTTAAATGACACTAATAGCTTAGCCAATTGTTAAAACTGATCATTTTATCTTTGTATTGTGGCATCATTCTTGGTGAGGGCAAGATGCTACTCAGGGTTAGGGTCATACCAGCCTGGGCTAGATGATCAGAGAGCTCCTCTATGTCTCTTTTCATGTAGTCCAGGGAAGTACATCTCAGGTCATTCACACCAACATGTACAGTGACAGAGTCATATCTGCACTTGTTTTGGAGTGCCCTGAGTGCCTGTGTTATGTGGTGGATCCTGGCACCTGACAGGCAGCTTACAGTAACCTTCTCCTTGTTCAGTCTAGTGAGTGGAACGTCAGTGTGCCTGACAATAGAGTCACCTATTACTAGTGTATTGGGTGTGTTGTTGAGCCTTAAGGGCTGTGGTTGCGTGGCACACTGACTCTGTGAAGTATGTGATATGTGGTTGTTGTTTGAGGGTGGAGGTTGCTTGGATGTCTGCTTTGGAGGTCTCTGCTGCTTAGACAGATTTTTATTTAGAGCCTCTGAGTATGTTTCCGTGTATTTATGTGTATTGCTTGCTGGTGCACGTATGACTGGTGTATGTGAGACTGTAAGTGTGGTACAAGTGTTTCCCTTCATCTCCTGACTGGCTGTTCCAGCCTTGGGTTGAGAGAGTTTGGCCTCCAGTTTGGCTGTATAGTTGCATCTTTCACATACAATCATGTTTGTTGGAAGGAGGAGATGGTTGTCTGTGTACATAAGGCAATTGTAACATTGCCTCAAGATTCCCAGATTCACCAGCTGGACTAGAGAGTATACCTGAAACTGCCTCTTGGACATGCCTGTATGTGTAAATGAACTGTTTTACAGAGGTGAAGTGTTAGGATTTATTAGTGCTTACTGAGAGCTTGGAGCAAGTGCTGGGATGTAAAAGGATAGTTAGAGTGCTTTATTTGAGAGTTTGACTAGTTCTAAGGGAAAAATTGAAGAGCAGACTTCTTGGAGCCTGGAATAGTTTAACCCTAGCTAATCGGCGCTGGGTGGTGCGCAAAACCATGCAAAAACGCGCAAATGCGGGTTTTAAGGCAGGGAGATGAAATAGATAGGAATTAGCCCAAAATGGCCAATAAATCTACAAGTTGCTGAGCTGTGACCACTCCTCCAGGGACAGATAGGCTGCTCAAAGCTCCCCACTCTCACTGGTGAACAGCGAAACTTCCTCCTATCCAAGTAGGGATATGGGCAACACAGGAACTTATAACACAGTCCTGAATTCAGCAGAACCTGAAAACTGGACTAGACTAGCTAAGAAAAGGCAGGAAACAAGACCATTTTATTTGTTTTTTTTTTTTTGGCAGAGAATGCACTAAACTTTCACAAAAAGCACTTTAAATGCTTATAACAGGCTAGTACACTTTAGTGTGTAGCCTACAACAGTTAAACAGCACAAAAACAAACTTAAACGACTTTAAAAAAGTGCTAAAAGTAATACACAGTTAAGTATGCAGCAAGGAAGGTTTTTTTAAAGTTCAGAAATGCTAGCGATTGCTTTTTCGGCGAACTAGCAGTCACAGGGAAAAAAAAATGCAGAGACAAAATACTTATATCAATTGAAAGTCTCTCCTTAGTCACTCTGCTGCTTGTAGTACTCTGCAGGACACCACGAGGAGCTTGGCTGAGTAGTATACAAGCGAAAAAACGCACAAATGCAGGTTTTAAGGCAGGGAGATGAACGAGATAGGAATTAGCCCAAAATGGCCAATAAACTACAAGTTGCTGGGCTGTGGCCACTCCTCCAGGGACAGATAGGCTGCTCAAAGCTCCCAACTCTCACTGGTGAACAGAGAAACTTCCTCCTATCCAAGTAAGGATATGGGCAACAGTGGAACTTATAACACAGTCCTGAATTCAGCAGAACCTGAATACTGGACTAGACTAGCTTAGAAAAGGTGGGAAACAAGAATATTTTTTTGTTTTTTTTCTTTTTTTGGCAGAGAATACACTAAACTTTCACAAAAAAAAACACTTTAAATGCTTATCTGACATTACAGTCCTGTGTCAAACCATGTTTGCTTGGGTTTCTTTTCTTTTGTGCACTATGTGTTCACCATCACATTTATTCAGGTGTGGTTCTAGAATTTGCTCTACAAAACAAGTCATGCTTAATGTTGTGTATTTATATCTCTGTCATGTTTCCACTTTCTCAGGGAACACAGCTTGCAGAATTATGTAGTTCCATACCAATACTTCTGTGGATTGTTGGAAAGAATACTGGTAGTTTTACTTGGTTTATGTATTTTTTTATTTTAAGCACCCTTATTAAATTATCACTTTGGACATAGACACATATACATTAATAGAAAAGAAAAACCATGTTGATATTGTTTCATTTGCATATATTATACATTACATATGTGTTTTCTTTCTTTATAACAACTCTCATTTAATCCAACATTGCATAAATTTCTCAATTTCTGTTTTCCCTTAAATCTCACTCCTCCTCAGCATTATTTAGCATGTACTGTTTCTGTTATTGCTAAGCAATTTGTTCCTTCCCTCTTCTAAAGATATTTTGCATCAGAATTCTGGGGGATTGCCATCTAACAAAAACACTTTATAAACCTTCAGTTCTGCAGTATCTTGCAGGATAATTTCCTTTTTAATGGGATCAGATCACACTCAACCACCATCAAAGAAAGTTTTTACAAATGCTTATTTTGAATACCTCCCTTGATTATTTCTTAATTAAATTTGAGCTGAAATATCTTCAGTACAATATTTCTCCTCTTTCTGTGTTGCTCCCTATCTATTTTTTTGGGTTCCTATTACATGAACAAACTTTTCAAAGTTCGAAAGTCATACGGTTGACATCATATGATCGAACTTTGAAAAGTTTGAAGGTTAAATGTAACAGCGCCGCATGGTGCAGAATGGGAGAATTTCCCTTTTCTGCACTGAAGTGCGATCTCGGAGTTGGTATATTTAAGTAGGGGGGTGTGGGGGTGCAGGGAGGCTTACCCCCCTGCTCGGAGCATTAGGGTAAGTTTTTTTTTATGTTTTATTATATATTCGAAGTTTCAAACTTCAATCATATGTTGTCGAACATATGGGATTCGAAGTTTTGAAACTTTGAATATATGATACAGACCCCTATTTTTCTTCTGTTTGATAAGCCACAGTTTACCTATACAAAGTTGTCCTTTCTTAATGGTGTTTATGGTTCACGCTACAGTTTAGAGATTCATTATGATTATTCTGATTGTGGTTTCTGCTTTCTGCTTTTGCTGATGTAGCATTCTGCCTTGAAAGTTTTATGTGCCTTCTGCTTCCTGAGTTTCAGCACTCAGTAGTGTTCTCTTTTATCTTCCATGTACTTCCATTTGGAAATTAAAGCTTTCCTTCCTTTTCCCTTTGCTTTATGCTTTATGTACTTTCTTTTTTATTTTAGTTTTTATTATTTCCATTGGTTTGTGTCCAATTTCTCTTTGCATAATGCCTTACTGTGGCATATTGATATTAATCAAAAGAGTTGTCTAAAACTAACCCAAAGTAGATTTCTGTAAGCTTAGATTTTTGACAATAAAAATGTAATAAAACATATATTTTGTAGGCATTTCCCTACCTGTTCAATCACTTCAAAATTTTGAAATTTTCTCCTTAGCCCCATTTGTAAACACCAACTCCACAATTAATATTTCTTCAATGAGTTGTGTCACTATATACTTTGAGGCATGCCCTATACTGGGCATCGGAAATTGCTGTGCTCTAGATATTTGATGAAGTGATGTTGACTAAGATCACATCTGACATATTTAGGTCTCTCACATTTCTCCCTCCTGTGCCACTCCCACATATTTAGATCTCCCAATCACATTTCTCCCTCATGTGCCACTCCCATTCTTTTCTGTATATGAGTTTAGGGTTTTAAAATCATTCTTAATTAGAGTATTGTATCCTTTGTTTTCTTCATAAATTTGTATAGCTCTCTTCTTGTTCCTAATTAGCTCTTTTAAAATGAATTACTTCTTTCTACAGAGAGCTATAACTGATCTGCTTGTAATTTTTCTTTCTAGAATTGCGGGAGGAACATAGGGTGACATACAAGAGTGGAGGAAAATGCACACGGGTGGATTATATCTTATGTAGAAGGGCCAGTCTGAAGGAGATTGGAGACTGTAAAGTGGTGGCAAGGGAAAGTGTAGTTAGGCAGCATAGGATGGTGGTTTGTAGGATGACATTGGTGATCAAGAAGATGATGATGAGTGTGAGGGCAGCACCAAGAATCAAATGGTGGAAATTGAAAAAGGGTAATTGTGAGGTGATGTTCAGGGAAGAGTTAAGACAGGCACTGGGTGGCAGTGAAGAGTTACCGAATAGCTGGGTAACTACAGCAGAGCTAGTAAGGGAGATGGCTGGAAAGGTGTTTGGTGTGACATCTGAAAAGAGGAAGGAGGACAAGGAGACCTGGTGGTGGAATGAAGAAGTACAGGAGAGTATACAGAGAAAGAGGTTGGCAAAGAAGAAGTGGGATTGTCAGAGAGATGAAGAAAGTAGACAAGAGTATAAGGAGATGAGGTGCATGGCAAAGAGAGAGGTGGCAAAGGTTATGGATAAGGCGTATGACCGACTGGCTAGACAGAGGGACCGAGCTAGTAAAAATGTGCAGCAGGTAAGGGTGATAAAGGATAATGAGGGAAACGTACTCACAAGTGAGGAGAGTGTGCTGAGCAGATGAAAAGAGTACTTTGAGAGGTTGATGAATGAAGAGAATGAGAGGGAGAGAAGGTTGGATGATGTGCGGATAGTGAATCATGAAGTGCAGTGGATTAGCAAGGAGGAAATAAGGATAGCTATGAAGAGGATGAAGAATGGAAAGGCTGTTGGTCCAGATGACATACCTATGGAAGCATGGAGGTGTTTAGGTGAAATGGCAGTGGAGTTTTTAACTAGATTGTGTAATGAAATCTTGGAAAGTGAGAGGATGCCTGAGGAATGGAGAAAACATGTTTTGGTACCGATTTTTAAGAATAAGGGTGATGTGCAGAGCTGTAATAACTACAGAGGGATTAAACTGATCAGTCACAGCATGAAGTTATGGGAAAGAGTAGTGGAAGCTAGGTTAAGAAGGGAGGTGATGATTAGTGATCAGCAGTATGGTTTCATGCCAGGAAAGGGCACTACAGATGCGATGTTTGCTCTGAGAATGTTGATGAAGTACAGAGAAGGTCAGAAGGAGTTGCACTGTGTCTTTGTGGATTTAGAGAAAGCATATGACAGGGTGCCTAGAGAGGAGTTGTGATATTGTATGAAGAAGTCAGGAGTGTCAGAGAAGTATGTAAGAGTGGTACAGGATATGTATGAGGGTAGTGTGACAGTGGTGAGGTCTGCATTGGGAGTGATGGAAGCATTTAAGGTGGAGGTGGGATTACATCAAAGATCAGCTCCGAGCCCTTTCTTATTTGCAATGGTGATGGACAGGTTGACAGATGAGATCAGACAGGAGTCCCCGTGGACTATGTTGTTTGCAAATGACATTGTGATCTGTAGTGAGAGTAGGGAACAGGTGGAGGAGACTCTGGAGAGGTGGAGATATGCTCTAGAGAGAAGGGGAATGAAGGTCAGCAGGACTAAGACAGAATATATGTGTGTGAATGAGAGGGAGGATAGAGGAATGGTGAGGATGCAGGGAGTAGAGGTGGCGAAAGTGGATGAGTTTAAGTACTTGGGATCAACAGTTAAGAGTAATGGTGAGTGTGGAAGAGAGGTGAAGAAGAGAGTACAGGCAGGATGGAGTGGGTGGAGAAGAGTGTCAGGAGTGATTTGTGACAGACGAGTACCAGTAAGAGTGAAAGGGAAGGTCTACAAGAGGGTAGTGAGACCAGCTATGTTATATGGGTTGGAGACAGTGGCAATGACAAAAAGGCAGGAGTCAGAGCTTGACATGACAGAGTTGAAGATGTTAAGATTTGCACTGGGTGTGATGAGGATAGACAGGATTAGGAATAAGTATATTAGAGGGTCAGCCGAGGTTAGAAGGTTTGGAGACAAAGCCAGAGAGGCAAGATTACATTGGTTTGGACATGTGCTGAGGAGGGATGCAGAGTATATTGGGAAAAAGATGCTAAGGATGAAGCTGCCAGGTAACACGAAAAGAGGAAGGCCTAAGGTAAGGTTTATGGATGTGGTGAGAGAGGACATGCAGGTGGTTGGTCTGACAGAGCAAGATGCAGAGGACAGGAAGAAATGGAGACAGTTGATCACTGTGGCGACCCCTAACGGGAGCAGCCAAAAGAAAAAGAAGAATTGCTAGCAAATTATGTACCCTGAAACTGTTATTCTCTAAAAACAGCAATTTGTAATGGATGTATAATATAAGTTCTGAGGAGTTTTCCTTTTTTTTTGTTTTAACAGAGGCACCAAGCAGATATTTCTGCATTTCTGCCATATGAACTTTGATAATTTGAGTTAGTTGCAAATAGTGGCTCCTTACATATATAGTTTTTTATCTTTACACTTTTTGAATGTGAGTTTTTGTTCCTAGGGTATTGTTTAGGTCAGAAACTATAGATAATCCCACAGATTTTTCTGGAGACAAAGTAATGTGGTAGCAAGGCAAGTTTACGTATGAACAGGTATCCTGAGAAATCATAAAAGTAAATCTAATCATGACAGAGAAATGCCTAGCTTTATACACAAAGTACAGCAATAAGATTTTCACACACCCCTAGATTAGGTGGTTCCTATGAAATATTCTCAAAAACATTTCACACTTCTTAGCTGACTGCAGCATTATACAATAAACTTTTCTTTTCTTTTCCATCTAAATGACAGCTGAGATTGTATCACCCTTCTGGAACTTTCATTGTCTGTAACCACAAGCTTCTCATATTCTTACAGTACCAGCGAATTTACTTTTGCTTGACAATACTTTATTCAACAGAATTTTATCATAATATCACAGAGCAAGGTCATAGTATAACAGTTTCCTGTTTATATTTCTCTTCAGTGTTTCTACCAAAGTTTTATCCGTGCATGTCTGACAATGCCTTTGCTCATATCACAGCCTGACAAATCACAGTTACACTCTTCTTAACTCAACTTTTACAGAAGTAGTTGTTGCATGATATCTGAAATAGCATTTTTCTGTCTTAACTTGCACAGAAGTAATGTCTTCGATAATTATACTTGAAGAAATACATCTTTCTGCCTAAGCATTCTTCCTAATAATGTTTTAGTTCATATATTTTGTGTGTACCATGCTCCTTAATCTTTAACAACATCCTGGTTTCCTTTTTCTGCTAGTGCAGCAACAGGAAGGTAGGTTTCTCTTACTCAGTCTTGGTTATGCTTATTCAATCTGGTGGATTTTTTTGAAAAGGTCACCAAAGCAAAGGATGAAATCAAAACAGTACACACTGTATACCTTGACCTGACCAAAGATTTTGATACAATTCCCCACTTATGTACAGCAGAAAAGCTAAACTAACTGGAAATAAACCCCTGTTTCACCTGCTGGATTGCTAACTGGCTCACAGGTAAGATGCAGGAAATCAAAATAAGTTGCACTTACAAAGAGACCAGTCACCAGTGGAGGCAGTGGAGTCCCCCAGGATTCTGTACTAGGATCTTTACTGTTTGACATATACTTTTCTGAAGTTAAAAGCCAAAACCAAAGTGTCCTGGCTGATTATGTTTGCAGATGACTGCAAGCTAGCAAAAGTCACTGAATCCCCAAATGACTTAGCCATCTTGCGGGGAGGTTTGTCCCAAATAAATAACTGGTGCCAAAATCATGGACCAAAACTAACTGCCAAACATGTGTTACTGTATCCTTTTGGAAATCATCTATCTCAGGGAACTACCACCTTAACAATACTTCCCTAAGAGCTGACCTACTTGTTGAGGAATTGGAAAATTATGTGGACAGTGACCTATTAGCCAACATATGTGCATTGTTGTAAGAAAGTCCTTCTATATTGCACAGCTTATGTGTTTAGATCTAGAGACATAATTGTCCCCATTTACACAGCCCTCATTAGGTCAGTCATTGAATATGCCATGTGTGTCATCGCCACTCTGGGCAAGTAATCAAGGAGCTTGAATCATTACCACTGACACTAGAGAGGGACATTTACTTGGAATACAAATGGATACACTCAGTATTTCAAGATACAGATCCCTCTGCATCAAGCACAGTTTCCATTGAGTATATAGTGAACACAGTCAGCCTGGAGTCTGGATTTCTTTATATCTGTCTCCCTCCAGGGACCCAGTAAGGCTCCATACTAGCACAGCTATAGGGTTAAGTTCTCAGCTGAGTGACTAAGCCTAGTCCTCCAGCATCCTTTCTGTGAAATCAGTGCTTCCTGTCCCTTTTCCAAGTAGCTGACACACACACACACACACACACACACACACACACACACACACACACACACACACACACACACACACACACACCTGGGAAAGACTGGCGCAGATTTACCCGATGTGCCACTTTCTGCCAAGAGTATAGGGTAGTTATCACTGCCACAAGACACTACAAAGCCAGCTACCTAACACTCTTGCAATGGTACTCAATTATACTGAGTAAAATTAATATTAATGCAAATGGTAGTGTTGATCAAACAGCCAAGCTTTCAGGAGTGGCCAACGTGTCACCAATAGATATAAGTACTCTCAAAGATTAAAATATTTTCTAAAGGACCAGCCACAATGAAAAGCTTAAATATATTTAATAATAAATAATAAAATAACATGAATATACTAAATATATATTTACAATAAACACCAGAGTTTCATCTCAGGAAATATTAAAAATAACACAGCTGGAAAGATTCACACAGTTACAGAAAAACAATACTTAACCATTCTCATATATTTTCCTGAATGATCTAGAGACTTACTGTTCCTATTTACTTAATAGAGTAGGCAAGGGATCCTTTTGTGTCTGGTTCCAAGAAACAGACTGCCTTGAGACTTCTGCCTAACTTAATATTAAAACATTATTTCTGTACAGAATGACATCACATCCATATGGTCATCTGACTTCTGGTTCCCATGCAACCCCATTGCTAGAAATGGCCAGGATTTAGCACCTACATGTCAGTAATGCACACACAAGAGCATTGTTCAAATCTGGTGCAGCTTTTGGACGTCATAAAACAATTACAAATGTCTACTTCTCCTACAGAGAATAACAAACTATGCTTCTTACAGACATTGCATCTCTGGCTTCATTGAAAACTGTGACCTAGGCCCAGTAATTAAATTTCTTACTGTTTTCTAACGTTAGCTGGAGCTGAGCTTAACCTCTTCTCTTCTACTACCCACTGTATGTATATATATATATATATATATATATATATATATATATATATATATATATATATATATATATAGTTACAATAATGCATGAACATTTCTTTTCTGCCCTTACATTTTTAACATAAACAGCTTTATAAATACATTTTTCAACAGAAGTATCTGTACAAATCAGTTTGATATACAAATAACATATAATTATTTGCAAAATTCCAGCTAGCTGCACTGGTATATGTTACATATCCACTGCCCTTCTTCACCTGGCATAGCTGGCAATACTTTACATTATCACAGCATGTATCTGTCAAAACACATTCAACAACTGGAATGTCCACAGAGATATCTTACTAAAAGGATACAAGACCTAAACAGCATGCCCTGCATTGATCAAATCAAAGCCTTTTCTCTGTACTGTTACTATTAAGAGGTTACCTGTGTCTGGCATACAAGGCATCCTCCAGCCCAAACTGATGGATTTACTGCACACCAGCAAATCAAATGGGATCAGAAATTCTTGGTCTAGGGACCTAAACCTCTTCTGCAACGTCAACAGAATAGTTTGGATGGACAGGCTAATCTCAAAAAGATTACTACTGCTGCTCTGGAACAGACTCTCCATCCACACAAAACAAAGTACATCCTGGTATCCCTGCCCATATGCAAGCACAGCTTGGATGTATGGATGGGAAACAGAAAATTTACCTCAGTACTCCCCCTTGTACTGCTAATGGAGAGAGGCATCTCCAAAATGCTTTATCTCATGGCATAGGTCCCCTCAAATTATCTATGATATGATCCCAATTATTCTCTTTAGGGGTAATTAGCAACCACAAGAAAGGTACAGCCATTGTCTTACCAAATGGGTTAGTTAATTTGAGCACAAAAATGGAAACTGGTTTGACTTAAAATGGCCTGCAAAGGTGGGTTGCCTAGTATATACCTAAGAATGTACTATTGAAATGCAAATATTTTTTAAAATGTTTTGTCTGTCTGCAACATTTTGAGGAAAGTAATGAAACTTCTTCCATTCTTTCCCTATGTATATAAGAGGGAAGAACTTAGTTTGACTCATGAAATGGCACTGATAGTTGCTTAGACACTAATCAGTTGGAAGGAGATGTTTTCCACATAGCTGGGCATGTGAAAAGAGAAAATGTTTTGGTGGAAGGCAGGAGCAAGGAAAATTTCATTAGGAAAGAAAGAAAGAAGAAATATTGCACATACGTGGCTATATATATTTGAAGACTTTTCTGTCCAGGAGTATTATATTGAGCAATAGTTACATATAAGATGTGAACAGTAAGATTGTTTAGAGTGCAAAATGATTTAATCAGTTACTAGCTAGCACCTATTCACCTGACTAAACTCAACCATTGATTAATAAGAACAACATAATGCATTTATATAATTAATCCATAAGAGAGTTGCACATGGTTTACAGACACTTAAGATTTGAAATTGATTATTTAAACCAATGGTTAGATAGAGTGGAAATGGATAACATAAGTAAGAATTGCATTCAATACATGGAAAATGGAAGCTATTTTCTGTGTTCTAGCAGAATGCCCAATATATGATAAATCGAGGAAGAACTTATATGCTTCCCTTTTGGGGCCAAAAATGAAAGGCTGGTGTTACAAGATAGCAGGGAAATGGATGCATTCATTTTTTTCTGTTAATTAAGACTTGTCATTATATATGATCACTGCCACAATTAGAACAATGTTAAAGGTAAGAAAACATTACAATGATATATAATTAGAGATATTGTGAAATAGAGATGAAGTTGTGAAATGTTTGGTATAATTTTGAAATTTTTAATGTGTTGTTAATTAAATTGAAGCAGCAAAAGTTAATTAATGTTATTAATAAAACAATTCAGTCAAGCAATGAAGCAACAAAAGTTAATCAATCTTGCAGCAAATGTTAATCAATCTCATCAATAAAACCATTCAATTAATCACGTGACCAGACTCAGTTGCACATCCTTCATGCGTTAGCCCTTCCCTGGCCAAACCTAATCATCTTGCTGAGACTTTATAACTACTTACTTATCATTTGCTGATGGTATTGATAATTATAAATTATTATATGGCTCTCTGGCTAATCTTTTATCTCTTGCTGCTGCTGACTCATTTTTATTTGCATTCATTTGTTAACCAGATAAGCTCTCAGATATGTGTCCCTTTTCAGGAGTGACACAGGAGCACTGCCTAGTTTAATGAATTGGTCAGAGTCACACAGGAGGAAAACAGAAGTAGAAAGAACAGAATGTGCACACTAGTCTGCAAGAAGCAGGTCATTAACACCTCAAAGTCTTAATAATTTGCATTAAAGGCTTTGAATGTTACTCCCTCAAAATAACTATTAAGACATCTATACCGATATGACATTACAATAATGGCAAGTTGGTGGAACTCCCACTCAGTAAACATTGCAACAAAAAGAAAAACACTTCTTTTCATTTGTACTATATCTCCAATCTACCACTGAAAATTTGATTTTAATCTGGCAGGTAAGGTACGTAAGCAAACCATTAGGAAATGCAAAGCCAACAATGAACTTAAGATAGCTACTACTGCAACCAAAAGGCATTTTGTAGTTGTATTAGGCAACTGATAAGTAACTCATGAATCTTCCTGGAGCTTATCCCCAATAGGTTCTCCTACCTAGACCTTGAAACCATTGTCAGCATTCCTATGGACAAGTCCTCTTCCAATATTATCCCTTCTACCCTTCACATTCTCCTCTCCTCTCAAACATCCTTCCAGAAAGCACCCTTGCTCAAGTCCTATTGGCTCTTTCTAAAGCTTATAATGCCAGTTCCATGGGTCTTGACAATATCCCTGATTGTCTGCTGAGAAGTACTAAATCTCATTTAGCACATCCCCTCCATCACCACTTCTGTCTGAATCTCTCTACAGGTCATGTTGTATGGAGACCAGCTGTTGTGGTACAAATGCATAAAGATAGCCCTTCTACTGATCCTTTGAATTACCGGCTTATCAGTCTAACTAGTATTCTTTGCAAGGGTAGGTTAAGTATAATAGCTGAACTAATTATAAGCTATGTAGAAGAGATTTTCTGTCTGGATCCTAATCAGTTTAGTTTTTTGAAAGCTATGCTGTATGTGTTTAACTTAATTGATTTCTTTGAAGGGGTGACTGAAGACATGTATGATAGGGTAAGCAGTCCATATCTTTGTAGACATTGCAAAGGCATTTAACATTATTCCTCATACTTGTGTTATTGACAAGCTCTCCCAACTGTGCATTAATCCATATGTAGTCTGATGAACAACAAACTGACTATGTGACAGAACCCTTGCGGTTTAAGCCAGAGTTACCTAGTCTAGTTAAAAAAGTCATCAATGGTGTCATACAAGGTTCTCTACTGGGTCAGCACTTCTTTGCCATCTAATTCTTTGATATGAAAGCTAAAGTTAGGTGATTGTAGCTAGCTTAGTTGCAAATGACTGCAAACTGGCATGGTTATCAAATCCCTTTGTGATAGAAAGTCCAGAAAGAGTAAGACAGGACCAATACCCAGTTACTCATAACTTCAAAAAAATACAGTACAGTTGCCTTTGAAAAATCAAGTATCACGATTGTGCATCATATAAATAACACTCTGTTAAATGTTTTTTTTCTTTTGCCAGCTACTACTAACTTCAGGTACACAACATTCTTACTGTTCTTTCTTCCTCTGGGAGGTGAATATATTGAAGGGTACTGCAGACATGTCTCTTATTCAAGAGCACTTCCATATAGTGTAGCATCTGCCGAGAGGTTATTGATAATAGGTGAAGTCCATACCATCTGGGGAAAAAATACTCTTTATTTTTCAATTGGTAGTCTAGCCTCAGGGTGCATATACATGGAGTATTTCCAACAACTGTTCAGATAATTAATTATATTAATTCCAAAGGGTTCATTATACTTGCCCACTGACAGCATGATCTGCCTGGACTTTATCAGAAGGAATGGGCTTTTCTAAGGCATTGCTTGATCTGCTTGTTATAGTTCAGTTAGGTGAATTTTTTCTAATATTACTACTGGTGCTAACATTTCAGTCTTTGGTTTGAACAAAACTGATTTTGAGGTCTTTATGTTCAAGCTAGTAAGTAAGTGAAATGATTTTCAAATCTTTTTTAATGGCCGTGGGTGAGGCCGAAGAGTGCCAAAGTGACATGATGACCAGCATATAACCATGCACTGAGGGATGTTAGAGCAGTGGTAATAGTGTAATGGAATAAAAAAACAGTAAAAGCCTTGGTACAATATCTTATGATGCAGCAGAAAGCCTAGGGGAGGAGTCACAGAAAAAACTGCACAGCTTTTTACACTATGTCTGTGTGCTAGGTAATTTCTGAACCATGCTGAAGATTTACTGTTCGGTATAGTCTGGGCATGTTCGCTGATCATACTACCACTGTTTGTAGGAAGGTATGTCTGATTATTTATAGGTCATGTAGGATGTTGTATATGAGTTGTCTCTTAGGTATAAATCCTAGATCATTCCCTTTGACATGCAGGATGATTGTGTGAAGACGTTTTGTTTGTTGAACTTACAGCTGCATTCTGTGTCTGCCCCATCGCTCAGTAACACATTAAGCTAAAGCTTCTGAAACAGCTCCAATAATACCTTTATTTAATTGTATTGCTCTCTAGCTAACTCATATTTCCAGCACAGAGCTACCCCCACCCAATGTCCTTTATCCGAGACTTGGAAAGATGTGAAACTATGAGTAACTAGATTTTCAAATAAAAAGGAGAGAATTAAATTATTTTAAACTTTTCAGTTCTGCTTAAATATCAGAGACACACTTAGTGACATGTATGATAATTTTACTTTGTACTTTTCTGCTCTGTACCATAACTGGTTTTATATCCTGCTTATCTTTTACCATTTTGTGTCTGCCCCATCCTCTATTATTGCCTTTATTTGATTGTATGTCTCTGCAGCTAGCCTGGTCAATTTTTCCCAACTCTCCTACCTTTATTGCTGGTGTTGTTTTATAATAAGGCTGTGTCTCTGGCCTCCACCCCTTATGATGATCTGATTTCCAAAGTCCCTCCCTTCCCTCTTTCACTGCTATAGACTGTGTATAATCTGTTTATGCTTTCTTCCCACCCATTGTTTTCCATAAAGCCATGATATTAAGTGCCCACCCAGCAAACCAGTATTGCTCTTGAATAAACCTCCTTTACTACATATTCTGCCGGATTCAGCAAGCCCTGCACAGTGTGCAGGACTAGTGCAGAAGCTCCAGCAGGCAATATGTCTGCCATGTGATCCAGGAATAGGCTGTAGAGATGTGCACTAGCGCTCCTTCATTAATCCTGCATGGACTCAGCTCCTGTATGCAAATTATCACATTTTCAGATGAAATCCATGCAAATGAGGTAAATTTGCGATCCAGGAAGCTGAAAGCCAGCCGTGCAGGACTAGTATAATCTGTAGAAATTTACTTGGTTAGTAACCGAGTACATTTCTGCAAACTACAAAATGGAGCCATGACAGCTCCAAATAAAGGGTGGATATTATGTAGAAAGCATGCCAATGGCCAAATATATGGCCATTGGCATGGAAAGCAGTTGCAAAGATAAAAAAATTAACTTTTATTTTTGTTTAGCCGATCTCGGCTGTTTAAGCATAGGGCAGCAATGCACAAACGGGATTGGGCGAAAAAAAAAAAAAGCTAAAATAAGCATTCTAACCAAAGTCACTATTTTGCCATTATACTCAATGGCAGGCAGAAGACAACATGGCCAGTGAACAGTGCTTGCTAAGGGGGTAGGCTCAGTGTGGTACCTGTAACTATGCATCAACAGGCAATCCTATGCAAACAAGGGGAATGATACTGAATCTCAGATTTCCCCTGCATGCTAGTCAGCATCCAACAGTGTAAGAGCAGAAATAGCTTGGTGCAAGCCTAGGACTTAGCTGACATCATAGAGGTGTGTGTCAGGCATACTGTAAGTGGGTTGGAGCCCTTTGGCTCGGGTTTGCCCTTAGCTTAGCAAAGCTAAACAAGGGGGTATGTCTGAGGCTGCCTAGCTCTCTTTATATTGCCTAAACGGGTGTGCGCCACATGCACCGGGTTTTAAAGGAAAAAAAAGTAAGCCAGGAAATAGCATCTCTGTGCACATTTGAGCACTATGTTTGGAAAACAGCAGTAGGAAGATAATCTAGGAGAACTAGCATAGCTGGCAGGTGAAATGTATCAGAATCAGCCAATTACACAGGCAGCAGACCAGCCCAGAACATTACTATAAACTATGCAAACACCTTTCCCTCTGTTTTATCTGACAGAATCTACACCACCGGTGTAGACAAGCAGAGGAATTTTATCAAACAAAAAAAAACAAAATGATAGGGGCTGCAATAGCTATCATACATCAACATGTGGAAGAGTCTGAGGGTGGTGAAGATGAGAATGCTGTTGACCAACACACAGTGAGGAGATGGAGAAGAGTGTACAGACCCAGGGTAACCTACCAGGGGCTACATGAGCTGGAGATAGTGGAGCACTATAGGGTGGACAGGGACCTCCTACATCAAATTGTTGAGCTGTGCTGGCCATGCCTCACACATAGAACTAAGAGAGAGGAACCCATAGGCCTAAGAATACTAGCTACAGTTACCTTCCAAAGGCCAACTGGAGATATAATGGGGATCTCACAGGCATCAGCATCCAGGGTACTCCACCAGTTCCTGGATGCCATGTCAGTATGCCAGTGAGCATGTATATTTCCCCAACACTCGTGTGGCATTGGCAAGCAATATGCATCTCTTCCACCAAATTGCAGAATACCCTGTGGTAGTGGGTGCTATAGGCTGCACGCACATATGCATCAAAGCACCACCTAATGAGCGGGGTAGGGTCTACATCAATCGCAAGGGCTTCCTCTCCATCAACTGACAGGTCATGTGCGATGCCCAGGGCATTATAATGAATGTGTGTGCTTGCTGCCCTGGAAGCTATCATGATTCCCACATCTGGCATCTGACGCAGTTGTACCAGAGATTTGCCAGTGGGGACATCCCTTACAGTCACCTAGTGGGGGATGCTGGTTATGCACTGGAGCCATGGCTGATGACACCCCTCAGAAATGCACACACCCAAACAAGAACTCCATAATAAGGTACACGCACAGACCAGAGTTGTAATAGAGCGTGTGTTTGGGATGCTCAAGTCATGGTTCCGGAGTCTGGACACATCCGGTGGAGCCTTGCAGTACTCCCCAGCTACATGTACACAAATTGCCATCATATGTGCTATACTACACAATATCATCCTGTGGAAACAGCTGCAGCAGGGACAGCATGGGGCAGGGCCACACAGCCACCCGCCATTGCCAAGGCCCGCACAGGCACAGAGTGACTCGGAGGAGGAACAACCTGAGCTTGCCCCAGTAGGCAGAAGGAGGCATGCCCAGTATGCCCTGGCCTTGGCAAAGAGGCAATGCATAGCACATACACTGACACAGGAGGGACCCAGGGAATGACACCACTCCCTGACTTGCACATACAGTAAAAGGGATGCCAGACATGACACTACCTGTTCTCAACCATGTATAAGGAGTGTACTATGTGCATCCAACATAGGCAGCCCTCCAGCACCATTCTCAATACTGGCACACCCACAAGGTAAGTCACTCTCGTTACCAACTGCCGAATGGAGTAGTATGTGTTGTTTCTTGTATCTGTGGTATGGATGTGAGCATGCAAGGGAATTGGGTGGCTGAATGGGATGCCAGCAGATAGTAGACACCTATAGTGGCACCATGAGATCTGTAACAAATACTGGTGTCACCATAATAGCCAGTACTACACATGGCGACAAAACCCACTGCAGGAAATGTGCTGGGCCACATGTGTGTCCATATGACTCACACATGCCAGTCAGGGAGGTTCACATACCCAACAACAGTCTAAGCCAGCAGGACAGTTGTAGGCAAACACAAACAAAGGCTGTGCTAAGGCCTCTGAATGATGGCTATGGGTACCCCCCCCCCAGGCCTACACAGACAGACTACAGTAGGTCAGGCAGTGGTGTGTTAGTTATGAAGGGTAGGAAGTCAGAAACTGATATGTAGGTCAATCAAACCTAAGAGCTGTAGTACACTGATATGCCACTAGTCAGCATGATAGGTTAAAATACAGGATGAAATGAAGTACCTGACATGCCAGTACAGTCATAGCAAATGTGTACAAGTGTCAGGTGTGCCACTCCCCAATCCTATGTAGAAACAGTCAGGTGTGCCTCCAAGCCTGTGTAGAAATGTAGAAACTGTCAGGTGTGCCCCCCCAATCCTGAGTAGAAATGTAGAAAAAGTCAGGTGTGGCCCCCCAATCCTATGTAGAGATGTAGTAACAGTCAGGTGTGCCCCCCACAATCCTATGTAGAAATGTAGCAACAGTCAGGTGTGCCCCCCATTCCTATTTAGACATGTAATAACAGTCTAGTGTGCCCCCCAATCTGATGTACACACATTGTAACAGTCAGGTGTGCCCCCCATATCCTATGCATAAATGTAGTAACAGTCAGGTGTGCCCCCAATCCTGTGTAGAAATGTAGAAAAAATCAGATGTGCCCCCCAATCCTATGTAGAAATGTAGTAACAGTCAGGTGTGCCCCCCCCCAATCTTATGTAGAAATGTAGCAACAGTCAGTTGTGCCCCCCATTCCTATTTAGACATGTAGTAACAGTCTGGTGTGTCCCCCCCCAATCCAATGTTTACACATTGTAACAGTTAGGTGTGCCCCCCCAATCATGCATAGAAATGTAATAATAGTCAGGTGTGCCTACCCCCATTCTTATTTAGACATGTAGTAACAGTCTGGTGTCCCCCCAATCCGATGTACACACATTGTAACAGTCAGGTGTGCCCCCCCATATCCTATGCAGAAATGTAGTAACAAGTCATGTGTGCCCCCCAATCTTGTGTAGAAACAGTCAGGTGTGCCCCCCCAATCCTGTGTAGAAATCTAGAAACAGTCAGGTGTGCCCCCCAATCCTACGTAGAAATGTAGCAACAGTCAAGTGTGTCTCCCATTCCTATTTAGACATGTAGTAACAGTCTGGTGTGCCTCCCCCTTCCAATCCGATGTCGACATGTAACATTTATGTGTAGGTATAATACCAGTGGAGCACAGATTACCTGAGGTGGCCAAGATAGCAGGATAGATTGTAGCATGTGTACAATATGCAGTCATGCATGTGTTAGGTTGGTGTGTGTTTCATATTGTGTGAGAGTGGTCAGTATGTATGCATGTTGAGGTTTGACCTGGTGGCCATTGCCCACTCCTGCCAATGACAGGGCCAAGTCCTCACAACTGCAGTACCAAAGACAATTCCCCCCAGTATAACATATGCTGGCAATAAGCTATTGTAAATGCATGGTGGTAATATGAGTCACCATCTGAAAGATGGACATGGCATGACTGTTGGGCTAGACATACAAGCAGTACACAGGGAAAAGTACCCCAGACATACAGAATATAATGTGTAACCATGAAATGAACACACCCTTAGAATTGTACATGCAGGTATGCATCACATTATCTGGGCTTGTAGTAGGGAATACCGATGTCGTCTGGCCAAACATTTGCAGATCACAAAGGTAATAGGACTGATGTATTCAGACATGACTGATGTCCCTACACAAGCCAGCATAACTGGAATGCCCCAAGCATATCTGTGAGTCAGATGCAGGTAGTGTCCATGGCACACATGCACCCAGGTTCACCCAAGCACCACCCACAAGTACCTCTCTGGTCGTATCCCTGCTGTTGGGAATGGGTACAATATAACCCCCACCTGTGTATGGCAATAGCAAAAGAATGCAGCATGCAGTGCAGGTGTGTCCCTAACTGTAAGTAACACTCTGCCAGCATCCACACCACCTGATCAATACTGATAGAAAGTATTGGCATGAACACCTAGCACACCTACCCTGTCACCCTGGGGGAATATATGGTATGGCAGTCTGGGACTATAGGACTAACAGAATGCAATGACCTGCTACAGCTGGCCTACATCACCACCAAATGGCATACAGGCCTCTGTGAAAGGCCTGTGTCTCACCCATCCTGCCAATGTATGTTATGTCATGGACACCCAAATAACAACATAACACACTCCACAGAAGCCATATGCAAGGCCATGTGGACAAACCACAGTAACATGTCCACCATGTCCCACTGCATGAACTGTGGACTAACACCAAAACACAGCTGTGATGAGGTGATAACTCTAGAGAAATTATCAGAGAATGTATGCATAATGTATGGAAGAGGATAGAATAATAGAGGGGGGTGGGAGCATGGCAGCATGGAATGTGCAAGGTCTGACACACAGCTGTGTGCACATTACTATCCCTGGCTGCAAACAAAAAAAATGGATGGCTACAAACCTGCCCGTGCACCACAATAGGGGTAATGTCCTGACTTATGGCCCCTGCCTCTGGGTAACCTGTGTGAAGCTGTACAGCTGTGAGGTATTGCCACAGCAAGATAAGGCCATACTGTCATGTCGATGGATGTACAAGTATGGGATCCTCTGCCATCACTGTACCAAGGTGCTGAACTGGATACACAGGCCCAGCAGCAAGAGTCTACAGCTCCCCCTCCAGAATGACATAACTTTCCATGAATATGTAGGCATTTGACCACAATACCGGACACAACTACATTCACCCTGTGTTCCCCAGGACTTCGCTGTGAGCATAATTGTCCAAATGACAGTACCTGAGGACATAAAACATCACAGTGTATAACAGTACACATGTCTGAATATCTCTTCTAACACCAGTACCATGTAGCAGAAGCAGCACAGACATAATCACCTATAGTACACAATATCCCTTGCACAGTGTGACCCCATATTGCCAACTGATCTACAGATAGGTTTCATAGGTTCATAGGTTCATACTAGGCTATCTGCCCGAGGGCATTTATAAGCCTAGCCCATAGTTTTGTGGCTTACGCCACCCCTTTTGTATGGGGAACTATACCCATTAGTTTGCTGTGCCTCTGTCTAGCAGTGACACTGAGGTAATCCCTGGAGTATATCTGCGATCTCCCATCCATTGGTCAAGATTTCTCTTGAACAAGGCCAGCGAGGTGCTCTGCCTCACATATACCGGGATTTTGTTCCACAGCATAGGGAGTCTTTGGGTGATGAATCTATCCCTCCAGCACGTCCTATTAATAGCCGTGTCGAGGTTTAAGTCTCCCCCCTTGTGGCTCTGACGGTTCTAGATTTTTGAGGTGAAGCATATTCATCAAATCTGGGTTAGACATGGCCTTGTATGTCAGGCAAAGGTCACCTCTGAGCAAGCTGGCGACTGAATAGAGCTGGAGTTCTTTCAGTCGGGCAGCATAGGACAGATTTTGAGACCCTTTATCCTTTTGGTGAGGAACTTTTGTGGCCTCTCCAGCTGCTGCAAGTGTCGGGTCAGATACATTCCGAATGGGGCATTGTACTCAATCATTGGTCTGATGAGTGATGAGTATAGGGAGACTATGACCTCCCTTGATCTAGATGTGAATCCCTTCATGATAAGGTGGGCAATGTAGAAGGTCTTCCTAACTACTTTAGCTACATGGGTGTCGAATGACAGGCTACTGTCAACCTGGGTCCCAGGTCCCTGATAACTTCTTCTGTGCTCAGAGGATTACCACCTATATGGTAGCTAGGGGTAACCTTGTTTTTCCCGAAGGGTATGACTATGCATTTTTTGGCATTTAACTTTAGGCCATGGCTCTGGCACCAGTCATCCGTTTCTGTGAGACCCTTCTGAAGGATATCTGTGTCAGATGTGTTTTCGACTACAGCGTCCAGTTTGCAGTCATCTGCAAACTTTGTCAGCCATAACCCTCCTGTGTTTGCTTGTACTTCAGAAAAGTAGATGCCAAACAAGAGTGGGCCCAGGACTGAGCCCTGTGGGACACCACTTGTGACAGGCTTTGAGTCTGACATGGCGCCAGCAACTCTGACCCTGTGGGTTCTGTTGCTCAGCCAGTTTGCAACCCATCTTATGATATATGGGTTAACATTTAAGCTGATGAGTTTTTCAATGATACCCGAGTGGGGTATTGTGTCGAAGGCCTTCGCCAGATCGAGGTAGGCTGTATGGACTGCCTTTCCCTCATCAATGGCTTTGGTGACTGTTTCGAAGAAGTCAACCAAGTTTAAAAGGCATGATCTGCCTTTGACAAAGCCAAACTGGGTTGGATCCAAAGTCTGCAAATTCGCTATGTCTTTATTTATGAGGTCCATTATGATACACTCCATAGCTTTGCAGATAAGGCTTGTCAAGCTAATGGGCCGGTAATTTCCAGGGTCTGTGGAGGCACCGCCTTTGTGAAGTGGGACCACAGTCGCAGTGCGCCACTCCTGGCACGTATCCAGAGGTGAGACTATGATTAAACAGCTGTCCTAGCTGTGGGTTTAATTCCTCGTTGAGTTCGTGGAGCACACAGCCTGGGACACCATCAGGTCCCATGGATGCTGTGTTTTTTGCTTTGGAGAGAGCAGTTCTCACTTGGGCGTTTGAGATGTTTGGGGGGCTGCAACCATTTGGTATAGATATCTCTCCTTTTGGGGGGGAGGGGGGGAGAAGTTTGCACTGAACCTGTCAGCCAGTATGTTGGCAATGTCTGTAGGATCAGTAATCTTCACATCATTTTGAACTAGTTCTGAGCATATCTGGGAGTTTCCTCCCAGGTTTCTAACATAGCTAAAGAAGGCCTTATGATTGTCTTTTGACCTGCAGAAACAGTTTGCTACCTGTAGGTGTAGAACACAAAGGTCTGCACTGGAGTACAAACTACCTGGAATGGATCCACAGATTCAATACAGAAGGGCATACTGGGCATGCTCAAACACTTAGAGAAATTAAGGCAATGTCGGACAACAACATACTAAAAGGTCATACTGGGCATGCTCACACACTTAAACAAATGAAGCCCATGTCTGCCAACAACAATGGACCATACATATCTGACAGTTGCAGATGTTAGTGAATACATCCCTCAGTATGCACTAGTCATGCTTTGCACACACATTGGATAGGAATACACACATATATCCAAGGACAACACACTATAATATGCCAGACGTACACATACATAGATGTGTGGAAGAGAGTGACAGTGACAAAGAGCCTTCCATCATGAGGCCTGTCCCACCCAGCACACAGCCAAATGTCTACAACCACATGATGTGTAAATGTCACTCACTGTAGACATTACCCACTAGTATCCCTCAGCATTACAGACTCTGTGGTGCAAGTGCTAGCTGTGCAACATGACTGTACAGGGCAGTAGTCATCTAGCAGTTGTATACATGTTCCTGCAGAATATAAACCTGCATGTGCCTCAGTGTGGTGTGTCTACTGCTAGATGAATGGGTTATGGCCCATGCACACACACTGCCCTCTCCTCAGCTCTACTATGACAAGCCCGCTGATGTCATTCACTTTGAAATACACCTTTGGGAAAGGTGTAGCCCAGTAATCTCTGTGGTGCGTCCTATAACGGCATAATGCTGTAGTGTGATAAACTAGTTAGGTAGGAGTTCTAATCCCAGACATGGCACCTGTGTGTGTGTCTGTATAGGGAGCAATGCTTTTTAGGCTAGTCACACTCACTACAATTCAAATGCCCTACTTTGGCAAGGCTGCTGATGTCATTCACTTTGAAATACACCTTTGGAAAGGAGTAGCCTAGTAATTTCCATGGGGTGTCCCATAACTGTATAATGCTGTAGTGTGATAAACTAGTTTGGTAGGAGTTCTAATCCCAGACATGGCAACTGTGTGTCTGTGTAGAGAGCAATGCTTTTTAGGCTAGTCACACTCACTACAATTCCAAAGCCCTACTTTGGCAAGACTGCTGATGTCATTCACTTTGAAATACACCTTTGGGAAAAGAGTAGCCCAGTAATCTCTGTGGCACATCCCATAACTGAGTAATACTGTAGTGTAATAAACAAGTTAGGCAGGAGTTCTAATCCCAGACATGGCAACTGTGTGTGTCTGTGTAGGGAGCAATTCCTTTTAGGCTAGTCACACTTACTACAACTCAAATGCCCTACCTTGGCAAGGCTGCTGATGTCATTCACTTGGAAATACACCTTTGGGAAAGGAGTAGCCCAGTAATCACTGTGGTGTGTCCTATAACAGCGTAATGCTGTAGTGTGATATAGTAGCTTTGTAGGGGTCCTAGACATGGCAAGTGTGAACATTTGTGTGTAGGGTGCAATGCTTTTGAGGCCATTTACAGTCACTACAACCTCCATTGCACTACTTTGGCAAGCCTACCGATGTCATTCCCAGTGAAATACACATTTGGGAAAAGAGTAGCCCAGTAATCTCCTTGGCAGGTCCTATAACCGTGTAATGCTATAGTGTGATATAGTACTTCGGTAGGGGTTCTATTTCCACATATGGCAAGTGTGTGTGTTTCTTCGTCTGTGTAGGGAGCAATGCTTTTTAGGCTAGTCACACTCACTACAATTCAAATGCACTACTTTGGCAAGCCTGCTGATGCCATTCACTGCAAAATTCACATTTGGGAAAGGAGTAGCCCAGCAATCTCTGTGGTGCATCCTAAAACAGCATAATGCTGTAGTGTGATATAGTACTTTGGTATGGTTTCTATTCACACACATGACAAGTGGAGATGTTTGTGTGTGTGTTTCTTTGTCTGTGTAGGGTGCAATGCTTTTGGAGACATTCACAGCCACTAGAACTTCAATTGACCTTCTTTGGCAAGCCTGCTGATGTCACTCCCAGTGAAATACACCTTTGGAGAAGGAGTACTCGAATAATCTCCATGGCACATCCTGTAACTGCGTAATGTTGTAATGTGATAAACTAGTTAGGTAGGAGTTCTAATCCTAGACAGGGCATGTATGTGTGTGTCTGTGTCTGTGTTTGTCATTTGTATCCTGTGTGGTGGTGGCTGTGAGTTTGTAACAACCGGACTTATTGTGGAGTGGGTTTTGCACATTTCTTATATGGTGACCCTATTATATGTCATAATGTCCATCTTACAAGGATAACAGATATGATATAGGTGAGAGGCTGGGGTGCCAATCCAAAACCCTACATGTGACATCAAGGCCTGGTGAACAAAGGTAGAAACCCTTGTATTACCCAGAGAACACTGTCAACCCATGTCTCATACACAAACACACTTGCCTAGGCAACAACCGCCACATTGGTAGTACCCTGCATATTGCCTACAGATAGTAACCATGGTGTGATTGCAGTGGACTACAGAGGGCGTGACACCCTATCCATCAGTACAATAGGCATGTACATGCAGACAGTGTGCCCTCCCTATGTTCCCCACTGGATGCCTGCAACACCTGTGGTGCCATCAAATGTGAACCACAAAGGACGTACCATGCCTTAAACATATGCTCTGTATGAACAGATGCCACTGACACCAGGGAATACCTGCATCATGCTATTAATGTAGGTGCAGGGTCAACCTGCTGTCCATTAGCAGTTCTCCCCACATGAGGCCAGGACTGGCACATCTGATGATGACAATCTGTGTACACAACATGGGCCAGATACCCCAGGTACAGTTCCACATATCAATGTACATGCATGTGGGATGTATGCAGATCCCAGACAATGTCCATGTCATGGACTAAAGAATACTTACATGAAAAGCATTGCACAGCAATGGCCACACACAATAGTTACCCAGGTGACTGGATGGTGAATACAATACCCACCTGTGAGGGCCAATCCGACACTACACCCCTGAGCCACACTGCAGACCAGTGTTATGTGGCCTGATGCCAAGGTATACCCTTCATCTAGCCTTGTATAGACTTCTGGCACAATCAACCTCTACACACCCTTGAAGCAATGCACGCATGCATGTCAGTACTGGCACCCTGTGTCTGTGTGTGTGGTGTATGATGCTTTCAACCACATTCATACTCACTACAGCTCCCATTGGCATACAGAAGCATGTTGTCTGATGTCAGACACCTTCACATACCCTTTGCCCATATAACCTCTGGATAACCCCTGTGGTACATGTGATACCTGCACATTACTGTATTGTGGCAAACTAACTACTTAGGAAGCGTATTCCTGACCCTGCCAAATGTGTCAATGTGTGTGAGTCTCTGAGAGAGTGTGGCTGTGTTGACATTGACACCTGTTCATGTGGACAGGCACATGTAGTACACCTACCGTATTGCTACCATATCACTGTTGCAGATGTCACTCACCATCACATATACATTTGGTCAATTCATCAACAGGTAAGCTATGTGGTGCATGCAATAACTTCATAGACATGTGATAACAATACATAGTCAGGGGTTTGAAACCATGTACCGGTATGTGTGTGACACAAATGTGCTTAGGTTTTACTCTCTCACCCCCTCCCTGACTTACTTTGTCTATGTCTGTCTCTCTCACTCCCTCTCTGGTGGATGTGGAGAACTACACCTGCTTTGCTTAGGCAGCAGCTTATGTTTTGTAAGTGATGCTCATGATCAGCTGATGGCCTCTGCATGAATTGCAGCCCTCCTCTAGCTGATTGCATGTGGAACAGCTGTGGTAACATTCCCATAGCCAATTGCAAGAAAACACTCTCCAATATCTAGGAACATCATGTTGGTGTTGGGCCTTTTCATTCACTGTGACCAGGACCTAGATCTGGTGTTTGGCAAACAGCAGCACAGATGGATTCGGGATTTACCTCTAACAACACACACTGTGGAAACAGACCAACACACAGGAGGGGGGTGTGCCTGACATGACTACAGAATGTTAGTGTTGCTATTCTGCATTTGGAGTAATGTTGGTTTAACAGGGTGTGTGTGGATATGGCTGGTCTACATGAATTAATACCTGTCATGACAGTGCTATGTTTCTGAGGAAACCCACATCTGTAGGGCCATCTGCAGAGTGGGTAGTATGTGGTGCCTTTTGTTTCTTGTGTTACTCACAGAACACCTGTCTGAGAACTGCAGAAGCATAGTGTGAGGATTGCAGTCAGTACATGGTGACAGCTGTGAGAGTTACTGACTTCATACCACTCATAGGACATATGTCACAACAAACCCTGTTACAACAGTAAATATATGAGTTTATCACAGCAACATGTCAATATTGGGCCTGTGTTTGTGCCTCCAGCCACAACTCTGTCAACCTTTGTACATATATCATAAGAGGTGCATATGTTCTGTACACCATTATTTATTGACATCATATCTGATAAGCCAGTGAGACATCAGATTGTTACACATGTTATGTAGAGTAGGGGTTATATTTGAGGGCATAACCTGGGAATTCTGTGGTTGTGTGTACAGTACTGAGGTATGTGTACTTATGGTGATTGTTGTCAGTGTTTGTATTGCGAATATGTACCTTGGCTTGTATACAGACTGTGGCAGATGTCATTGTTCTTGGTCCTTTTCTATCTGATGTTACATGCTGCTCCAGTGTACTGTACCCTATCAGCTTACATGTTTGAAGGGCCAAACACACACATGTCCCATACCACAGACAGGCATCAGACCACACTGTGTAGTGGCCCAGTATATGTAGGGTTAGTGTGTGAGTGGCACATATGAGGATGGTGTTGATCAGAGAGTCCATATATTGTAATATTAAGCTAGCTTACCATATGTGGCCCTGGCTGTGTTCACATTGGTTGTGTGTATGCACTTTCACACAGGTGTCTGTTACTCTGTGTTGTGACATGCCTGTAGATCCTGCTATATTTGCAGGTACATGTGTATTCCCCCATAAGAAATGTAGGCCAGTGTTGTGGCAGTCTGCCTGTTGTTTGCACAGTGCTCTGTTACATGCCTAGCAGCTTAGTGTACTTAACCAGTGTGATGTTGTATCCAGATATTTCCCAGACGTACTGCTGCTGGACCACCATAACTGTCATGTATTTCTGACAAAGCAGTGGGATGCTGTACAGATGTATGTCACTAACTAGTGGGTAGTATGTGGCCATGTGACCTCTGCACTAGCGGTTATTATGTGTCAGGACAGACAGGAGTGTGTGAATTCATAACCTATGTGGGCATATGTATTCCAGTATTTACGTGATATACCCATCTACATGGCTGTTAACATCCACATTGTCAGGGGTTCTTTGTATACTTTTGGACTGACTGGACTGTGTCAGACTGTCCACATTTATTGGCCATATCTCTGCTGCAGTGCACAGGATCATTACTGTGCTAGCTGTGGTACTGTACTATGATGTCCTTAGGATGTCTGTCAGTAGCCAATGGCGCACATGTTAAAAGCAGATGTGACTTCCCACACATGTCTGTTAAGACAACCCCTATTACAGTAGCAACAGTCTAAATATATACCTGCAATACATACCTGACATCCCATTGCACTAAGAGGTTGGGACTATTGGGGCTGAGTAGGACTCCACTCCATGTTCTGGACATATGGTGAACATATATGTACATAAAATTATCCATATAGCTATATAGATATATACACATATACATATTGACATAACTGGATATATGTATGTATATATATATATATATATATATATACATATATATATATATATATATATATATATATATATATACATATAAACACTCAAATATATATATATATATATATATATATATATATATATATATATATATATATATATATACAGCAATATATGTCTACACATATACATAGACACAAATGAACAAATGAACATATACTTATGGATATCTACATATATAGTGCCAGTAATAGGTATATCAGAATAGATATGTATGCACATATAGTTATAGACATCTAGATATATATCTACATAAATAGGCATATCTGTACACATAGAATGTGCATGTATATACAAAGAGATCTACACATAGCCATATATATGATGCACTATACAGATGTGTATACAGTTATATGTATGAATATACATGTAGACATATATCAACATATGTATATATTCATATTCCTGTCATGTGTAAACATCACGGTTGTGTATTCCTTCCTAAATGTATCTCACTGTATGTATCTGATATGTGTACATTATGATTAAACAACATATGTGTAGCAACAGTCATATTAATAACAAGCACTGCACAGTTGTGGAAGTAAAGACAATTGTGTATTGACAGATATATAAATAATACAACAGCTGCCTTCACAGTGGTCATGGCGTAGTGGTTAAGTGCTGTCACTATAGTGTATAGGGTCCTGGGTGCAAGACCTGCAAGAGCTGTTCATTTTGTTGCTGGACAGAACAAGGGCTATCAGATACAAAGTGGTTAAGGCAGTTTTGAGTAGCTTTATGGGTTTGCATGAAGCTAAATGGTGCTAAGCTATGAGTAAACGTATGGGTGCTTACATTGTGTAGGCTTCACTTACCAGTGCACAAATCAGTTTAGCTGTTATATTGGAGCAATGTTGATACCTGTTAAGCATGGCTTAGCCCTGGTAATCAGCTCTCACCACCCAGTCCGATAACATAGCAGGGCAATGACATCTGTAATTAGTGTATGTAATGCCATGTACAATACATGCATCTATATGCTGTCATTACAGTAACAAGGGGTGTGAGTGTCATGTCTGGGACACACAAGTATCTGAGGCCTGTACAGCACTGTTATCCATGTGAATGTGTGACATACAGGGGTATTAGCCCAGGGTACGTGCTGTCACACTGGCATGTAGTGTATCATGGTGGTACTACTGTTGATAGTGCTTTCCCAGGCAAGAGTAGAGTGCTAAATGTAGTACTGAAAACAGGCACACCTGCAGCATAGCTGGACTCTGAGGCCTCCCTGCTGTATCCCTGTTGTGTGAGCTGTGTCACAGTATATATCCCCTACTGGATAATGATCAGACATGTGGAATGTAACTGTAGCCTACCATCTGTACAGCACATGTTAGTGAGGGCTTCCAACATGTAGTTATGGCATACATATTGTTGTCAAACATCTATCTGTCAACACATTCATCCTACTGCATAGCTACTTGCCAAGCTGATGGCTGTTAGTCCCTGTACAGATGTGCAGATGGCAGGTATCCAGCTGGGATATGTACAGGCAACCTATGCTTGAATGACACTGACATGTCTGCCCAGCTGTGTAAGAACTGGCACATATAAGCGACAACACCCTGTATGCACCACTTTCCACGGTACCTGCACTACAGTACACTACCACAGTCAAGAGAACATGCTTGGGTGCAAGTCTCCATGACAGACACTAACAATGTGTCGTAATACATGTTGCATACATGTCGACTTGATCACCTCAGTGGCCATGTGCAGAATGCACCCAGAGGATTGGCTGATGCATTCCACTCTCACCCTGAGGGTCACCACAGTGGTGTCTGTCGATTGAGTGCCTGCTGCCACATGGCAGGTGGCAGGATACCACTGTGCACACATCCCCATACACAACCCATCTCTCCATGGACAATAGCTAGGTACACAGCTATGACCACCTGCAGTGATGCACTGCAGTACTAACATGTGTATGTGTGCAGTACTGAGTACAGCAGTGTCTTTATATTACCACACCTGTACTTGGAAATTCCATGAGGGCCTTCACAACCCCCGCAGCCCCCATTTCCATCATCAGTTTTGGCTGCTGCTGTATGAGACTTTACATGTACCCTGTTATACTCCTCTCCCTACTGGTTACACGAGTCTTGCAGTACCATAGGTTCGTAGGTTCATAGGTTGGTACTAGGCTATCAGCCCTAGCACCTATACAAGCCTAGCCATAACAATTCCCTGGCTATTTCTTCCCACAGTATTTACTTCCCTGGACCCCTGTCTAACAGGGCGACTGACGTGATCCTGGGGTGAATTTCCTATCTATCATCCAATCATCAAGGTTCCTTTTGAAGAAGGCCAAAGAGGCACTCTGCTTGACATGTATGGGCAGTCTATTCCAGAGTCTTGGGAGTCTCTGGTTCAGGAACCTATCCCTCCAGCATGTTTTGTTCATTGTGATGACAAGGTTTAGATCCCTGGAGCATGTGTCTCTGGGGGATTGGGATTTCTTTAAGTGTAGCATGTCCAGCAGCTCTGGGTTTGACATGGCCTTGTATGTTAAGCAGAGATCGCCTCTGAGTAGATGTTATGCGACAGAGTATAGGTGGAGCTTCTTTAGGCGGTCAGCATAGGGCATCTGCTTTAGGCCTGTGATTCTTTTAGTGAGGTATTTCTGCAGCCTTTCCAGTTGTTGCAGATGTCTTGAGAGGTACATACCAAACGGGGCATTGTATTCTTTAATGAGTCTAATGAGGGATGAGTACAGTGGGACAATGACTTCTTTTTTTCTGGATGAAAATCCCTTAGTAATGAGGTGAGCCACATAGAAGGATTTCCTGACTGTTGTGGTGATGTGGCCATTGAAGGTGAGACCACTGTCCACCTCTGTCCCTAAGTCTCTTATTACACTTTCAGTGTTTAGTGTACTGCTACTTATGTGCTAATTCACAGGTACATGTTTTTTCCCAAAGGGGATAACTATACATTTCTTGGCATTGTGCTTGAGCCCATGGCTCTGGTACCAAGCATCTGTTTCTGTAAGGTCCTTTTGTAGAATATCCACATCATTTGGGGATTCAATAATGGCTCCCAGTTTGCAGCCATCTATGAACTTTGTTAGCCAGAGTCCCTTAGTGTTGGCCTGTACTTCAGAGAAGTAGATGCCAAACAAGAGCGGCCCCAGGACTGTATCCTGAGCTACTCCACTTGTCACTTGTCTGGAGCTGGAGTTGGAGTTGCCTTCTTTTACAGTGTGGGTTCTATCGGTAAGCCAGTTGGCAACCCATCTAAGTTTATCTATGATTCCAGAGCAGGGGATGGTGTTGAAGGCCTTGGCAAGGTCCAGATTGGCTGTGTGGACCACCTTACCCTTGTCCATGGCTCTGGAGACTGATTCAAATAAGTCAATCAGGTTCAGGAGACAATATCGGCCCTTCATGAACCCAAACTGCATGGGGTCCAGGGTTTGAAGGTTGCCAATGTCTTTGTTTATAAGTTCCATGATAATCCGTTCCATGGCCTTGCAGATAAGGCTTGTTAGACTGATGGGGTGGTAGTTCCCAGGATCCAAGGTGGATCCCCCCTTGTGAAGTGGGATAACTGTAGCCGTGCGCCACTCAGTGGGCACGAAGCCTGAGGTGAGGCTATGATTAAACATGACACTTAGGTGAGGTGCCAGTTCATTTTGTAGTCCATGTAGTACACAGTCTGGGATCTCGTATGGTCCCATGGATGCTGTATTCTTAGCTTTGGAGAGTGCATTTTCTACCTGTGTGGCTGTTTATACCAGAATTTAGCAATCATTCAGTATTGAGATGGGCCCTTTAGGGGGTGTGAAGGGGGTACAGTGTGCACTGAATCCATCTGCCAGGATATTGGCAATATCTTTGGGATCAGCATTTTTAATGCCATTTTGTTGTAGCTCAGAGTAGATCTGAGCATTGCCATTTAGATTTTTGAGATAGCTATAGAATGCCTTGTGGATTTCTTTGGAATCTTTGGCAATTTTATTTTCGTAACTAGCTTTGGAGGATTTTATGAGGGATCTCAGCTTCTTACTGAGGCGGAGGCTGAAAAACAACTGTCTGATCCTCGATTCTATATACACATGGTAGTTGATCCAACTCCGAATTCCAAAAAATAAATTGATTCCTTCCTAGACCTAGCAACAGAGGAAGACATAATTAGTCAGAAAGTTTGTAGACAACTGAAGGTTTCAGATCCCATGCCCCAGTATTTATACCTACTACCAAAGATACATAAACATCCCACTAACCCTCCAAGACAGCCAATAGTATCTGGTTGGGGATCATTAACTGAACCTTTCTCTGCCTTCCTTACAGAACATTTGCAACCTTTGCTAGCTTTGGTTAGGTCTAGGTTGAAGGACACTGCACAATTTCTTAATATTATTCAGGACACACAACTGGAATCAGCTTGGTATCTATGTACACTAGATGTAACCTCCCTATACACTAGTATACCACACTGGGCAGGTCTACAGGCTATTCAGTTCTGGCTTGACAAATCACAGCTATACACTCCTGGGTACAACACACTCATTATATGTTTAACTGAACATGTATTGTCAAAAAATGTTTTTTACTTTCATGGGAAATCATATTGGCAGGTTTGTGGTATGGTTATGGCAGCATCTTTTGCTTCCATTTATGCCGACCTGTTTATAGGTTTTTTGGAGGAACAGCTAATATATGATGACAATCACAATATATTTTTGGACCAGCTTGATATTTGGAGACGATATTTGGACGATTGTTGGATGGTGTGGTGGGGGGGATCAGCAATATGTGCATGAATTTATACAATACCTTAATGACAACAAGTGGGGCATTCAGTTTACATTGCATATTGAATATCAACAAATAACATTTTTGGATGTCTTCATAACCAGACAGGAGGATCATACTCTGGAATCACAAGTATACAGAAAATTTCCAGAATATAACACCTTGTTACATGCCCCCAGCTATCATCCTCGCCACATCATCAAAAATATTCCTAAGTCTCAGTATCTATGTATTAAACATATTTGTTCCTCCGAACAAACTCTTAAAGCCTGCCAAGATGACTTAATTCATAGTCTACTAACTAGAGATTATCATCAGGATCCTATCATTTGAACATTACATCAGGATGATCGAATAGACAGGTGCCAATTGTTACAATACAAGGACAGAACTATTCGGAATGAAAATCATATTCCACAACCAGTTAGGCTAGTCACTACTTTTTGGACCAATACCAATAGATTTAAAAACATTATAACTAACCATTGGTATATTTTCTGTTAGCCCAAGACAAATTGAGTGAATTGCTCAACCCCAGATGTCTATTTTCCTATCGTAGAGGTAGAACTATAAACTCTTATTTAACTCATTATAAACATTACAGTCCACCTATCAGTGGTGGCTGGTGGCTTCAAATTAAAGGGGGGCTGCAGGAGACAGCTGAATGGGTGGGGCCAATGGGGAGGGGTGTGGCAACTAGAAAGGGGCGGAGCTATGTTCAAAACCACAACAACTAGAATTTTAATTAAATACGCTGCCCTGGGTGCCAAGCCATTATTATGAAACTCTAATCAAGACAAAATAAAGTGTAGAAGAAAAAAATATTTCAATGCATTGGCTACATGACAGCTTATTTAATATCTAGATGGAAACAAAAAGGTTGTGAGGCATGAAAAAATAAATTACTTTTTAAATACATGACTGGAATGCCAGTCAAAATCAAGTATAATGAAAAACACATGCAGCTTAAACCACTTCTCCTTGCACTGCAGTTCTAATTATAATTTATATCCAGCTTTATAAAAGTACCAAGTAACATGCTGAAAGTAGCAATCTATGTGATACTCCCACTTGTAAAAATGTTCTTATCCAAAAAAGACCTGCAGCCTGACAACAACTATCTACTTGTTTCATGGGGAAAACTTGATAAAAGTAAAAAATGAACAGCAGACAAGAAAGAAGCTCAAGATAAATTGCTTAAAGGATTACTGCACAGGTTATAGACCACACATGATAGATTGGCATTCTGTTTAGTTTATGGGTAAAGCCTGCAAAGATGACTGTGAGTCTTCAACAAATGTAATGAACTTCTGAAAATACTGTAATCCTGTCCTTTATTACAAATACTGTCATATGCATTTCAATACCTAAGGCTTATACATTATCTAGTTATGTAAATATTCTCTGCATGGCAACAACAAAAAGGATTTCAGTGTTGGTAATTCTTTAACAGTATGCTTATTAAAGCTTACCTGCATCTAACAGTCTCAGACAAGCTTACTTGATGATCATTAAAGCATTGCTACTTAAACACAGAGCAACAGGGCACTGCGACAGCATGCATTTTCTGAATAATAAGCAGCATAAATCAACAGTATAAAAATATGACAGAAAACCAGAACATTCTGCAAAATCAAGGACAGATGAAAAGCCATTGTAGTACTTGTGTCTACCTTGGATGGGGGAATACCCTGCACACTTACACTGCATAACTGCTCCTTGCCTTGCTTGGACACATCCAGAGTCACTACATGGGGGATTGGGGTGCAACAAGTATGTCACAATTTGAAATATCTCTGGCTGACGGTGATGGCTTTGACACTCACACCTCTCAACCTCAGAGCAAGAAATCTGGACAAAGCCTTACACAGAACCATCTATGTCTCGAATATATAATAAATGGGTTATGATCAGTGACCCAATCATAATCCTTTCTGCTATATATAATATTATCTTTGCATGGACAAACATTACAGCCCTCACAGATAGCACTGGGGTATGGGAGGTATCGTTAACAGAAGGGAATCTGGAGAGGATGTCTGTCTATAAGGCTAGGAGAGTATTAATAAGAAACACTTGGACCAACAGTCAGAGTATTAGCAAGTACTGTATCTTTTGATAAGATAGAACAGCAATGTCTTAAAATTTGAGTAAAATGTTCCACAGAGAGATAATATCATCTTGCATAAAATATCTTCTTTGAGAAATCTGTTTTAGACTCAAAGTTAACAAAGCCCTTTCCATGAGTGCACTTATAAGTTGAATCAGTTCTTCTTAAAGATGCAGTTAATACTTCTAATGAATATCTCCTGTCATGCAATCTTGTATAAATCAAGAGCATCTGTGTGTTTAGCATAGGATTTTGAGTACAATTCATATCTAATCTATGCATAAGAGACAAGTCAGATAATTTTGAATGTTGTGTATTGTATTTTGCAAAAATACTTTTTCATTCTGCACACTGGTATCCGATAGTGATAGCAGTGTTTCTCTTTGTTGTTAAACTTTCTGTAGATAAGACCTGTAATTGTTTTGCTTCCTAGTAAATTTAGCCTAAAAGCTTGGATTTTCTCCTAATCTGTCTTCAAAGGCATCTTTAGTTTCTTATTCCCTGGAATGTCTTATTCCATCTTTGATTCACTTTTCCCAACATTTTATTTTGCAGTGTTGAACAGGGGGTGCCAGTGCATATTCTAACTTGAGACGAAGATTTTCTTTACACTGTGCCATGCTCTGCCTGTGTTGTACACAAGTATCTCTGAGTCCTCAAATGTCTTCTTTTAAACTTGCTGAACCTGAAGTAGTAGTAGGCACCCATACAATCACATGAAAGTGTTATTATAAATTAATAACTTATGTATAAAAGAATTAGAATAAAATCAGTAGCACCAGTTTTTGTAGAGAGAGTTACACTAGCTATTTAGCGGACACCAAAACAGACGGTAAAACTTTTTTTTATCAAGTTGTACAAAGCAGAAAGACTACTGATGTTTCTTCTTATTATTTTATCTAGATTAGCAATATGGGTACAAATACTCTTTAGAAAAAGACTTGGAAGACAGTGACTATTGAGTAAAATTATTAATCTGTTGTCAGGTTCAACAATGTATACAGTCTCCGATTGGCTGGTTTGGGGCACCCATTGTATAATACTTGCAGAACCCACCATGACAAGCACAATAACCTAGAACTGTGAATTCCCCAAGTTTCCTTTATACTACATGCTTTCTTCTATACGAACACAGCCTTTCTTACAGCTCCTTTCTACTATCTGACTGCCTGAAGCTACTATATTTTCTATCTGCAAAAAGTACCCACTAGATGTAATACTAGCAAGGGGTTAGACATTCACCTTATTCTTCTAGCCTCTTTCAAAAAGACTGTCTTGCTAATATCAAACTGGTTAATAAACGTAACAGCAGATTTGCTTAAGAAAATACATAACCATGGCAGCAAACTTCGAGTTAACAGGGTACTGAAAATAAAGGAGACCCCCATACTACTGTACAGTGCAATAATCAAAAAAGAAAAAAAAATATCGGCATAGTACACTACATTACAACACACCTTGCTGTCTAACCACGGTTACTACATTCGAGGGAAGCTGCTTCAGCTCACTTTGTACAAGTACAATCTCATAGCAATAGAACAAATAACCAAACCACCCCTTGCAAATGTCACCAGTAATCTGTAAGCAGAAAAACAGAAGGTCCCAGTAATAAACAAAAAGGCTGAGTATGCAATAAATCCAAGGTCATTTTGTACAGTATACCACATACAATGAGCATTCAAAAAACTTGACAAAGTTGAACTGGAAAAATCAAACAAGATATGAGGCCACTTACATAAAAACTCCAAACAGAAGAACTCGTATACCAAGCTCCAGTGCCAACTCCCTCATGGTGGTCCTGTGTGGATCCTTGGGCAACATTATTCACGGCTGCTTTCATCACTTAAGGCTGAGGTCCATCTATTGAAACAATACCACTATGCCTTTTCTGCCATTGGGGCTGCTGCATTCAGCCATGCAGGAGAAGACAACATCAAATGGCTGAGAAACCCACCGACTTACGCTACTGACATTTATAAATCTTAGCCATGAATGAGGAAAAAAGACCCCCTTTCACAAGGGAACAGAGATCCCTGGTTATTTCTGTGCAACTGATTTTTCAAATCCCTCAGACAGTCACGAATGAATCCACAAGCCCACAACTGACTGATTGATTCTCGCTCTTTTCCCAGCACATAAAGCCCGGGAAGAGACCGACAACCAATCAGCAGCATTTAGCCCAGCAAGCACGTCATGACGTGCCTGCGGACGTCGCAGTCCGAGCCCCTTCCAATTCTATGCGGTTTGGAACCGCATAGACTTCTGGGCAACACAATGATGCCTTCATTACTCCTCCGGGCTGCAATCAAAACAAAAAAAGAAAAGCTGTTTAAGACCGCCGCAGCCCGAGGTGGTTAAAGTGTGCATGCGCGTACGTCCGAGTCGTGGACTCGAAGTTTGTTTTAAACAAAAAAAAAAAGGTATTTTTTTTTTTACATTTTTTCTCACACATCACACTTTATTCTTTTTAGCTGAGGGGGCTGCAGGCCGGCAGTCCGATGCCACGAGCTGCCCCTGTCACCTATCAGCCAACAAAGAACACTATTTGGAAATATACTATCAGGATGTGTTTCTTGTGGTCATTGTAATGCTTGCACACATGTATCTCATACTAAGGAATTTACTAGCTGTAACACATCCAAAATGTATGAAATAAGATGTTTTGGAAATTGCAGCAGTGATTGGATTGTTTATTTGGCCACTTGTTTTTGTTCTTCAGTTTATGTTGGACAAACATCCAGACCTTTCAGACATAGAATCAGTGAACATTTAAGTGAAATAAGAAATAATAGGGTTTCTAATGCCCTCTACAAACATACTCTAACACATAAAACTGCTAAATTTACCTTTACCATAATAGACAAAATTCATATGAACAAGTTATGTAAAGCTTCATGGCACAATTTACTAAATTAAAAAGAATCTGCTTGGATTATTAAGTTAGGTGCTTTATTTAAACCAGGCTTGAATGAGTTAAGTTAGTTCTGGTTTGCGCCCCCACCCCAAACAAAAAAGACCACAGTGAAGAACTTCTCTAAAGCAAACTTCACACTACTCAAGACTGGTGTGGTATCCTTCAAGGCCCCTGAGTCAGTGGAAACCACAACCCAAGTTGCGGAAGCCCTTACAAATGCCTTCTATGAACACCTCCAGGACTGCATGGATCAGGCAATCCCAAATAAAACCAAGACTCTTTCCACAAAGAGCAAACGTCCAGTCTGGTGGACCCCAGCCATTAACAAACTTTACAATAAGAGGAGAAAGCTATTACATGATAGAACAAAATCCATAAAAGGGAAGTCACCCCTGATCATTATTAGTAAAAAAATACGAGCACTCATAAAATCAACTAAGGCCAATTTTGAGAGAAAAATTGCCATGGATTCAAAGGACAATCATAAGGCCTTTGTCAGCTATGTTAGAAACCTGTGTGGAAACTCCCAGATATGCTCAGAATTAGTCCAAAATGATACAAAAATCACTGAACCCACAGACATTGCCAACATACTGGCAGACAGGTTCAGTGCAAACTTCACCCCTCTCCCCTAAAGGAGAGATAACTATCCCAGCGGAGTGTAGCCTCCCAGACATCTCAAATGCGCAGGTGAAAGCTGCTCTCTCTAAAGCTAAAAACACAGCATCAATGGGACCGGATGGTGTCCCCAGCTGTGTGCTACATAAGCTAAATGAGGAATTAAACCCGCACATAAGGCAGCTGTTTAATCTCAGCCTTACCACAGGATACGTGCCCAAGGAGTGGCGTACGGCAACTGTGGTCCCACTCCACAAAGGCGGTGCCTCTATGGACCCTGGTAATTACCGCCCCATAAGCTTAACAAGTCTAGTCTGCAAAGCTATGGAGAGGATCATAATGGAGCTCATAAACAAAGATATAGGGGACTTGCAGACATTGGACCCGACCCAGTTTGGCTTTGTCAAGGGCAGATCATGCCTTTTGAACTTGGTCGACTTCGAAACAGTCACCAAGGCCATTGATGAGGGAAAGGCAGTCCATACAGCCTACCTTGACCTTGCAAAGGCTTTCGACACAATACCCCACTCGGGTATTGTAGAAAAACTTACCAGCTTAAATGTAAACCCATATGTCACAAGATGGGTTGCAAACTGGCTTAAGGACAGAACCCACAGGGTTAGAGTTGCTGGCGCTATGTCAGACTCCAAGCCGGTCACAAGTGGTGTCCCACAGGGCTCGGTCCTTGGCCCCCTATTGTTCGGTATCTACTTCTCAGGAGTACAGGCCAACATGGGAGGACTTTGGCTGACAAAGTTTGCAGACGACTGCAAATTGGGCACCATAGTGGAAAGTGCATCGGACACGGATATCCTTCAGAAGGGACTCACGGAAACAGATAGCTGGTGCCAGAGCCATGGCCTGAAGTTAAATGCCAAAAAATGTATAGTCATACCCTTCGGGAAAAACAAGGTAACCCCAAGCTACCATATAGGTGGCAATCCACTAAGCACAGAAGAGGTTATCAGGGACCTGGGGACCCAGTTGACAGTGGCCTTTCTTTTGACACTCACGTTGCTAAAGTGGTTAGAAAGACCTTCTACATTGCCCACCTGATCATGAAGGGATTCACATCCAGATCTAGTGAGGTCATTGTTCCCTGTACTCTTCACTTATCAGACCAATGATCGAGTACAATGCCCCATTCGGGATGTATCTCACCCGACATCTGCAGCAATTGGAGAGACCCCAAAAGTTCCTCACCAAAAGGATAAAGGGACTCCAAAATCTGTCATATGCTGCCAGATTGAAGAAACTCCAGCTCTATTCAGTCGCATACCGTCTGCTCAGAGGTGACATGTGCCTGACATACAAGGCCATGTCCAACCCGGAATTAATGGACATGCTCCACCTCAAAAAATCCAAATCCAACAAAACCACTAGAGCAAGCGACTTAAACCTTAGCACGGATATAAATAGGATGTGCTGGAGGGATAGATTTATCACTCAGAGACTCCCTATGCTGTGGAATAAAATCCCGGTCCATGTGAGGCAGAGCACCTCGCTGGCTCTGTTCAAGAGAAATCTTGACCTGTGGATGGGAGATCGTAGGTTTACCCCGGGAATCATCTCTGTGTCACTGCTGGACAGAGGCACAACAAACTAATGGGTACAGTATTTTTTCATATAAGGGGTGGCGTAAGCCACAAAACTTTGGGCTAGGCTTATAAATGCCTTAGGGCAGATAGCCTAGTATAAACCTATGAACCTATGAGCCTATGAATATTTTAATTAAGTGATATATATAAGCAGCTGTAAGGGTTTGCCCTAATGAATGTTTTTTGATGCACTGAAGAAGGCTACAAATTTTTAGCCGAAACCCATTTGCTTTTATTGTATTCATAGGATTTGCCACATTACATTTCTAAAATATTTTTTCATCTTTCCCTTGTGCTGGATATTTTTTGGACTCAATATTACAACGGTTTGATCTGTGCACTTTGTCTTCCCTGTGTATTTTTGTTTGGTCTACTGAGATAATGTTCCATATGTGCATGTGCCACCATGGCAGCCTGAAACATGCGCCTGGTGGTAACAGTTGTGGTGCATCTGCCAGGGGTATGATGACCAGTAGGCCTACCACAAGCACCCTGGTACATCTGCTTATGTGGTGCCCTGCTGGACATCCAGCTATGCCTGATGTGACCAGACACAGTAGGCATGGTTACCACACTCTCCTGTGCACTACCACCAAATGCCAGCTGTCCCTCCACTATGGCCACTGGTGATAGGGTATGTATAGACACTGAAACTGTCTGCAGGGTTAGGGTGGCTAAAAAGGGGATGTCAAATGATGGCGCTATTTCGGCCCCTGACAACCCCACTTGTACCTCAACAGTACTGTCATGATCGTCTGTGTCTGTATGGACACTGACATAAGATTGCATGCAGGAAGAACCCTGACCCACATCACCACCTGTGGGGGAAACCAAGAAATGCACTTTAAGACCTGTACAGCATTGCAGAACAGTACACACACACACACACACACACACACACACACACACACACACACACACACACAGACACACACAGACACACACACACACACACACACACACACACACACACACACACACACACACACACACACACACACACACCACCTCAATACATACCTGTATGTGACTTTACAGACAGTCCCATGTTTATTCCCATGCATTCTCCATCTTGCATTACACTTGGCAACATACACTCAATACCACTCATGAACATATCATTCCTCTAAATGCCTAGACAAGTGATCACAACACAATACTTGTTACTCCATTACCTCCCTGACCTGAGTGGCGTGGTTTTACATGGCCTCACTGTTGTCATTCAGTGTTAACCCTGTGTATATCTGGACATTGTGAGCATGGCGCCTATATGTGAGGGGCTACTATGTTCACTCCATAATATCATGCACTGGAGTGTCATGTGTAAGTATTGTTCAGTACATGCCAGATGCTGCTCAATCAACCTATCATGCGACAACTGTAATATATGGATACACTCCCTGGTGTCGTCTAGTAATTCCCCAATGCATCTGTAGTGCTGCATACATGGGTTGTCAGTCACCTCTCTGCTAAATGTGATATTAAGGGTTTACCTGGTGTCTACCTTCCCTCCCAAATGCATGTTCTATGCTACAGACCTTATTATACTATCAGCTGTCCTGTGACTATATACATGACAAGTATTTCTGGTGTGTCATGTGTCAGTCCATGTCCATGTACTGGACAATCCCAAAGGGAAGTACTGCTGTATGAACAACCCCACAATCACACATGTGCATACATGGACATCCACACAAACACTCACACATATGCACACATGCATCCTACATGCATCATCCTCCCTCCACTTCACCAGAGTGACCATACAGAGAAAATAACCACCCACCGACACATGCACACACACACACACACACACACACACACACACACACACACACACACACACACACACACACACACACACACACACACACACAGGTGAGGTTGCACAATGATAGTACACACAGTCCACCTATTACCCATCTGTCAACATGCATAACATCTGGTACACAACAGCATGCAGTGCAGCTATAGAGCTATAAGCAATCCATGCTAGCAACAGTATACATGTGTGTGATGCATGTGCTGTGTTAGTGGGGAATGCCCCTTCCCCTGGATACCACTGCACCCATGTACACAATATTGCTGTGCACCTGTTCTGCTCAATGCCAAGTACTGTGCACCAAACCTCCCAGGTGTACAACCCATTGCTGAATGTGTAGTATGGTGTCAGCTATGTTAGCTCTAATGCTCACAGCCCCTAAGTTTTTTTGCAACACATACCTGGGATAATATGTGGACAGATGTCATTTGTGAATGCCTGATGTCTGGTTTACTGATCTCAACATCAGCGGACAATGTATGACCAATCCAATACTATTAAACTGACAACCGTCAGAGCATACCATGGTTATGGGGAGTGTACACAGCTTTATTGATATGACGCACCCTTCCTTGATCTGCCATGGGACAACCTCACCGCATATATTAACAGTACATGAGCCAAATATATGACATATGTCCTGTACAGTCACATGCAGTGTCTACAGAATGTGTTAGGTGTGTGGATGCTGACTGCGATGCATACACTCCCGTGTGTGCATATGTGTGCACACTCTTATTATGAAGGTTTGTTTCACCTATTGGTATATGTATCACAGCAGTCGCTACTCCTGGCAGGGGCATACTAGCATGGGCTTCTGCATTTGCCAGTGTATGTTCAATCTGCCTTACACATGTCCCTCAAATCTGCATGATTGCAAGGTCTACTCATGTGCACATCCCTTGGTGTTCACATACTGCCATCACTATTGCTGTGGGGTAGGGTTATATCTGCCACAGTTCCTGAACCTGACTATGTGCAGATACAGCCATTCTTAGCATCCTTAGGATCCCTGCTGCAGTGCACTTGTGTGTCATGCTGACACCCCCTCCCCATCTTTAGCCTTTTTGCAGATGCTTGACAAGTAAGGCCTACACATGTGTCAGTTTGCAGTGTCCCATACACTAAACACCACATGTTACAGCCTAGTCCCAGCTGATAATGTGGACCACAGTAATACGTTATGCCATAGTATAACTCTGTAACAATTGCCATTGTACTACTGGTATGTACACTGTTGTTACACTGTATACAGGTGATATTTCACACATGTCCCTACTGTAGACCATGTCTCCCACCATTATGTTACTCCTTGTGGACACACTCAGCAATGACAGGATGTTAGTTATCTTGCAGGTGTCTGGCATACCCTTCCAATACCCCACCATGGTTACCACTGTGATGCCGTGCATTTAACAGCAACAATATGTGCACATGTACAGCATGCATTCTGGGTAGGTGTATTAAATGTGTGCATGGAATATACCATAGCCATTACATGCCCCGTGTATTGGCAAGCATCAACATAAACCATACTCACCAGCTACAGGCTGCTGCCTTGGTGGTTTACCAGAGGGACCTACATAAGAGAGTGAGAGATGCAAAGTCAGTGGCCACACCTGTGGCATTGCTACAGGGTGGGTGCAGCATTACAGTACATCAACAGTACATGTCCACAATACTACCACATATGCACATCTGTTTATCACTACTATGCAGCAACAAACCATATCTATGACATGTCAGATATGCATGATCTACCTGTATAGATGTGGATGCATGCGCAATGGTGATCTACTGATGTGCCTTGTGGCCTTACCTGCATGCTCCTCAGCTGGTGTGTGGGTAGCACCCACCTCCACAATGGTGTCTGGCAGTTGTTGGCTATGCGGATGGGCAGGTGCCACGAGGCTGGCGAGGAGCTCCTCAACACGTGTCAGGGAGGGATGGATGGAATGCCCCCCCCGTTGCGAGGTGATCTCCCCGGACTGCAGCAGCACACCGACAGGCATTGCGAAGCAGGTCAGAACAATGATGCCGGACCTGCTCATAACTGCAGTTGTGCAGTCTGACATCATTGACCCTGTGGACTAGGTCATTCCACAGAGCGGCCAGCTCCTGCTGCTCATGGGTGGCCTGGCCATACAGGACAGGGTAATGCTGGATTAGGTGGTTTAGCAATATTTCATTCTCAGCAGCTGAGTAAGCTGGGAGAGGTCTATGTGACATCTTGCCTGAAAGACATAAAGATGGAAACAGGTCTGAGCAACTCATACAGCAAGATTACCACAGTTCTTTACACACATCTTTGTCACCCCCCACCATATCAGCGACAATAAACTGTACACACAACTCAATGGGTATGGCTACTGCTTACCTACCAGTTGGACATATATTGTATTATACCACACTTTGTGCTATGTGTTTGTAGCAATGTTCCCTGTGTGGACACTATCATTGCTGGCCTGTTACAGACTATTCACCCGTATGCGATTGTCAGGGTCACTATGGTTCCATATATGCCTGTGGTATGCTTGCTATGTGATTGCTGCACATCTGACATTCTGTGTTATTGGGGATATCTATGCATGCTGTTGGACATGTTCCGGGATTGTGTAGACTATTACTATCCACATATGTTCTATAACAGTGACACAATAGCATGTTTAGGGAATATTTACCAGAAGAACCACCTCTCCAAACTCATCTGCCCATGTTACCAAGCCACATCACATGTAGGACCTACCCTCGAGCCTCCTCATGTACTGGTCCAGCACTACTTTCAGGTGGAACCAACTCAGGGGATGTTATCTGTCAGAAAAATATGTATTAATGTGTGTGCTTAATGCTGATTAGAAACTAAATAAGTTAACACCTTTTTCATTCTATTTTATATGCACTATTTTATATACAGTTGAGTTTCATATGAGACTAAATGATGCTTTTTGGAACTGCAGTGTGTTTTCTGAAACTTGCAAGATGCCTTCTGACCTAGTAATTGCTAGCACAGCAATATTCTTGTTTATGCCTTTTGGAAATGTACTTGAGAAGCAGGTGATTATCTGCTAGGTCAGGAAGAAATGAATGAACAATGCTATATTCTGTAATGTAATGATTTTAAACAATCAGCTCTGTTCGAAGTATGAGAACATGCACAGCTGCAGAAATTAGAGATAACATAGACAAAGGACTGTTAGAAAAATGAACTGCAATCTATACTTGCTTTGTGCTCGAATTAGCCATAGTACCTTGGATGGTAACATTGCATATATCTAACCTGTGGTAGCCAAGGCCACGTTGTTTTTCTTAGGAAGTTTCTCACAAAAATTGATAGTACCAGCAGAATATTGTAAAAACAATCACTACAAAATGATGATGACAAAACTTGTGATTTAGTATGTCAGCTTGGTAGGCAATGTCGTATTAGAAAATGTATAAAAATGCCTGCATTTCCTGATTCTAGTTAGACAAACTCTGTATTAGCACGTTTTTGTCTCCTTGCTGCAAGATTAAAGTGCCTTAACCTGAACCTACCGTGTATTGATCATTTTTAAAGTATATTTTTCCTTTGACATTATCCCCCCCCCGGGGGTACACACAGACATGATCTTGTCCCCTGAGGTCAGGTCAAGGGTCTGTTACATTCCGGGCTCCACAGACACATGTGAGATGTGCTACATCACCTTGAGGCACCCAGTACACATTCACAGGGTCCACATGCTCCCCCTGCTCAGCCTCCAGGCCAGGCACCTTCGTGACATGGACTGCTGTTGTAAGTAGCAGTGGGTGGGAGGTTTGCTCCCATTTTGTCCATATAGGGGCGCATGGGGCTTCCACATCACAGACCACACACACCATCGAGGGTATTTACCTACCACATGTATCACATACCACCCCTGTAGGCTGTCCTCTATATCTACTAACCCGGACCATCTCCACAACTATACCTGCCATACTTCCCCATATTCCCATTCCCTACTTCACAGACAAGGGCAATGTGGTCCCAACAAGGGGTTCACATGTGACATACCTGTCCATGTTGCACACACTGACAGCTGTATACATCTATTTGTATTGCTATGTGTGCTGTTCCTTCACACATAGCATGCAGCACTGTGGTGGTAATATAGGGGACATGTATTTACATACATATATGTATGTGTGCTTGTATATATGTAGACATGTGCATATTGGTATATATCTATATATGTGTAGATATATATGATGTATATATGTGTTTATATATATGTCTGCATATGGGTATCTGTATATCTGAGGACATACATGTGTATATATATATATATATATATATATATATATATATATATATATATATATATATATATATATATATATATATATATACACACATATACATACCTATATATGGGGTACATTCAGACATCAGGTCCACAATCTCAAAACACCTTCCTGCACAGCTGCACTGTTCTGCCTTGCCACAACACAGACAGGTGCCACATATGGACACAGCCTAACATTAGGAGGGTATATGTAGGGCCAGATTGCAGGTACCACTATTACACACCTATGGCATTCCAGCATGCTACAATACAGGTTAACCTGAGTATCCTGCAAGTGGTGGACTGTGGAACCCACATGTCCATCATTATGACATTACTTCCACCACCAGCTATTGGCTACAGTAATAGACATATTTCCCATTACACAACACACACTATGATGGCTTACATCTTATCAGCCATTGCTGCTCTGCACAGTTGACGGGTATGGACCACTACTCACAGAGAAAGACTCTATTGTCCTTAGCAGTTGTTCAGCTGAGCATCATTACAACAACACCTGATGGCACATATAAATCATTCCACATCATCTATCTCATTATTGTGGACCAAGTGCTACAATCAGTTACATGTGTAGATATATATATATATATATATATATATATATATATATATATATATATATATATATATATATATATATATATATATATATATATATATATATGCTTCACATACCTGTTGTGGGAATGATGTCTCTTCTGGACAGTTTGCTGGATGGATGTTTTTTTTTTTATTTTTGTTGTGTTTTTTTTTTCTTGCCTTTCACTCTCTCTCTCTCTCTCTCTCTCTCTCTCTTGGCCTCTCTCCAGTAAATGGATTCAGCTGCTTTGAATAAATTGCAGCATGGCTTTTGTAGGTGATGCACTTGCTACCTGCATGCAGCATGCTGTGTAGTACTTCCAAATACCATTGTCATGGCAAGCCACTACTATAAATCCCTATATCATCTGCGTGTGGTCCCTTTACCTTTCCTGTATGTTGGACATCCTTCCTGTGTGTAGGCAGCAGTGTTACATACAGCAGGTAGCAATACCTCTTACAAGAGAACTTGCACACTTGGGCCAGCTGCATATTTGTATGAGGTTCCAGAACTACAGACAGAGTGTGAGTAGTGTTGTTGCATGCATTATATAGCACCAGTGTTACAAGGTTTGTGTGTACATACTTGTTTAACATGGAATGCAGTCTGTCTGCATAGCTCTCAACTGTGAGCCTATCCACTTGATGGCCAGAGGAGTGCCTGTTATGTTTTGTCTGCCTGGCAAGCCACTACTATAAATCCCTACATCATCTGCGTGTGGTCCCTTTACCTTTCCTGTATGGTGGACATCCTTCCTGTGTGTAGGCAGCAGTGTTACATACAGCAGGTAGCAATACCTCTTACAAGAGAACTTGCACACTCAGGCCAGCTACATATTTGTATGAGGTTCCAGAACTACAGACAGAGT
>NC_056726.1:303642299-303672299 GCF_019279795.1 Protopterus annectens
ATGTTTGCTGCCTATACATCTGTGATCATTTCACTGATTTCCCAGGGGGACAGAGTGACAGGCAGCAGATATGGGCCAATTTACTGGACATTCTGTACAGTTGTGGGGCATGATTCTGTATGCAGACTACTACCACTCCCAGGATTCGAACCATGGCTGTGTGTGCTAAAAATACATCAGTTCACATCTCATTTGCATGTGCTATTTGGATTATGTTGTTTGGTTTTTCACTGTTTTCAGTCTATGTCTCTCTCAGTTGTACTAAATGACCTCTGGGGATTACACCAGTCATATACAGACATTCCTACACATTTTATTTATGTTGCACAGTCTGGGTAACAGTGCTTAATACAACAGTACTATTAAGTGATTACAAATCTGCATTACCATATGATACCAGAGTAAAAACATGCAGTCCAGCAGTTAGACCGTTATTGTCAGGCTATTATGCTTTTATTTACATGCAACCTATATGAGACTCTTCCTGCCATATTCTCTGGTGTATGCAATAGTTGCCTTAAGCAATACAGGTTTTATACAGGCAATTAACTTACTAATACTTTTAGATTTATTTCCTATGACAGTACATGCAAGAGTATTTCTAACCTACCTTGTGTGCAACCTCACCAAGTGGCATCCGTGGGCCTCCTGGTTCGCAGCCCACTCACTTGCCACTGTGAAGGCCATAAGAGGAATATTTAGCCATACCTATCCATAATATACATGAGCTGGCAGTTATTAAACAGGTGATGGAGTGATATTTACACACAGCTGGGACCTTTCCTGTTGTCCTAGCTTCTTGGATCCACTTATCCAAGAGATCCCCCTTTCACTGCTTCAGGTCAGCATAGTGATGCCTGTCCTGTTCACCAGTTCAGGGTATGCCAGTGGCACTGGTGAGGTCATGGGCGAGATGGTCCCAGGCTTCCACTTTATATTGGGAACCCTGCTACTAGCCCTGCAGCAGTCTCTGCTCATGGTCTTTGACAAAGAGTACTGCCATGACGCTGGACTCCTGGATGTCCCAGTGCTGCACCCGAAAGTGCACATCCTCTCCCATTCCAGATAGTGCTTGCAAGGGGAAGCTACAACCAGTTATGAGATGTATTCCCACCTGTTGGGTTTATATAGGGCTGATTTCCCACACTTTGCAGTGATTGGATAGTTTTGAAAAGGCTAAGCTATGGGCAAACCCGCTTACCTAAGGTTGGCATTGTTTAAAGTGGTATACCAATGGGCAACTTGAGTTAGCTGGCCTACACATTGCTTACACCTACTAAGCTAGGCTGTGCAATGCTTAGCTTTGCTTAATATCTAATTTCCATTATATTTGCTTTTTGGCATTGATTTATTATTCATTACATGTTATATATGTGTCTGGTATCCATGATTCATGTGTACGTATACTGTATGGGGTCATTGTGTTTATTAGGGGACTTTAACACTTTATTACAATTAAACCTCACATCTGGGCTTACTGAAGTACTCCAGTTCACAGTTATACAACATAAGGCTGTATATAGATTCCTTTCACATGTTCAGTTTGATTTTCCTTTAGTGAGGATTTGTTTGGTGATACCTTAATCTTATGTACTGTTGTGATGGCTAAGTGGTAAACTACTGTGATTACAGTGTACATGGTCCTGGGTTCAAGACCTGCAAATGCTGTTCATTTTGTTTTTGGCCAGAACAGCGGCTGTTGCATACAGAGTGATTAAGGCACTTTTAAGCACTTGTAAGCGGGTGTGCATGGGTTTGCGTGAGGGTAAGCTATGCTAAGCTTCGGTTAAACATGCTTACAGAAAGTTTGCTTCAATATTGTTTAACCTGTGTGCGCATTGCTTACCCCCATGCAAACGGGCTTAAACCTGCTTACTAGTGCTTAAATATGCTTACTCCCACTTATTACTGCTTAATAGTGCTTACACTTGCTTAATAGTGCATACTCCCACTTACCACTGCAGTAATTTAGACAGTAATGTCTAATGGTTCTTGGGAAGGTGGGGGATTTGGAAGCTGTATGGAGTTATCATTCATTACACATTTTACCTTCCATATGTATCCCTGATTCCTGTGTACATATACTGTATGGGGCAGGTGTGATTATCTGTGGACTTTGCAACATTATGACACCAGCTCACATCTGCATTTAATGCAGTACTTCAGTTCACAAATATATGTTATTTAGTAGGTTATGCAACTAAAAATATTGGTATAAAGTGATTTGACATAGAAAATGGAATGTGCTGCAGTGGGACTCGAACTAGGAAAGACTGCTCATAAGGTGAAAGCTCTGCCTACTACACTATTACTGTACTGCTTCATTTGCATATATCTTGCTTTTTATCCTCTTCTGTCATTTACGCTGCATTAACTACAGTTACATTTAATCTGTTTTATAGAACAAATAAAGTATCTTTATATTTTTTGTGTTAACTATTGCTCTTGTACACGTGGGGGGATGTTGCTGGGGGTATGCATACACATATGAGCAGTCTCACTCATTCATTTAGGACTTGTCTGCTGTTCTTCTTTGCAGGGGCGTGTATATTCTGAGAGCTCTGCTCTCAGACATGCCCCCTGCACTCTTACATGATCCGTATTAGATTAGGGGCTCAGGCAGCCCGTCTTCATTAATATGCATAGCATGCTGCCGTCGTGCTCCTAAACAGCCGCTTCTTTACAGGACTAAGCTAGTCCTGCACAGAAGGATAGTAAATCTGGGGGACTGTCTCTTGATCAGTTTCCAGGAGCTCAGCAAAGCTTGGAGTCATAGCCTGCATTCTAGAAGTGTTTTATTTTTATCTAGTGCCATCCAGACAAAGTTAAGTACCTTTGATCGCTAAATCACACTTAAGTTATTTTGAGTGATCACTTCTGTTTCCAGCTATATGTGTGCATTTCACAGATGTTTTTTGCAAAACAAATGCTCTACCTTGCACTGTTACTGCTATAAGACTAAATAGCATTCAGAAAGGGATTTCCAGCTAGTTGTTAAGTGGTCTGTGGTTACATTACTCTTGTGGGTCTCTCCTACTGTGTTTTTTACACTAGGAGGATTTGTCAGGAGCTGTTTTCCTGGTCTATCTGAGTTGGGAAATACACAAAATACCTCTCAACCTCTTGGAGCAAGAAATCTGGGCAAAGCCATAAATAAAAGTAGAACAAAGGCCAAGGACATTTTTAAATATTGCCTTGCAAACTTAGAAAGTTGATAGAATAACAGGTTTTGCATTACCATACATTTTCTGAATGTTATGAAATCTGAAATTCAAATGTCTATCATTATTTCCTAACTTCAAACTTTAACGATTGGTTACTAATTTGCCAGAAACCAACAATTTTATGAAAAATGGAGCAAAATATGATGCAAAACTCTGGACATTCTGTGAAAATCTGTGCAGCTGAGAGGTATGCACAAAAAGACTTATTATGTAGTTATTTTACTGGCCAGAGGGCTCATTACTTTTCTGTTTTTTTCTGTACTGCTAGAAATGTTGTGCATTTGCATGGGTTAGCAGTACCCTGTACAGCAGCAAACACCTAGAAAGATCAGTTCATAAAACTGTACCCTGTAAAGCAGTATACACAATTATTTTGTGTGCCAGCAAGCTCAGAGCAGCTAGTTGAGAGTCAAGTGGCAATACCTACAGATTTAGTTGAATTCAGTACTGTGAAAATATTAAAGTAAATTTAGTACCATTTAGCATAATCTGCTCTGATAGAGCACACATAATAGCTTTCTAACCCAATACATCACCCCCTTGTAGCTCCCAAATCAAAGGACTTAAGTACACAACACATGGATAGACTTATGTGTGCTGAGGCAATTAAAAGCAATCTTTCTAAACAACAAAGACAGAAGAGATCACTCGCTGTTACAGCTATGCCTCAGCAAACCAAATACACTCAGAAAAAACAGCATCTAAGACCACACATACTGTCACTCTCAGTGTAGCCTCAAACGCTAAGCTTCTAAGGCCAGCAAACACACTTCCCAGGACTCTCATCATAAGGGACTCCATTGTAAGATATACTGATGCCCCTCTAACCAGGCTGAACAAGGAGAAGATACCTGTTAGTTGCTTATCTGGAGCCAGAATCTGCCAAATTGTGCATGCACTCAAGTCATTATGTCACAGGTACCAGTATGATACCAACATAGTCCATGTAGGTGTAAATGACCTGAGATGTACCTCCCTGGGCTATATGAAGAGATACATTATGGAGCTTTCAGACTATGTGTCTCAGGCTGGTATGATCCTAGCATTGAGCAGTATATTTCCATTAGCAACGATGATACTGCAATAAGAGGAAAAAATTATTGATTTTAACAACTGTCTATCTTTCCGGTGTCATAGTGCCATTTTAAGGGAATCCAGTATTTGTCATCTTAATAAAAGAATAAACAGGACACACAGCCAAACCAATTAGTAAAAAATTACAAGAAAATCCTAGCCAAGCTAGAGTCTTCACAGTGTCAACTTGGAAGGACATGATTAACATACAACGTTGCTTTGCCAAGGATGGTCTGCACCTCTCCTCTCTAAGCTTTCGAATACTAGCTAAAACTTTATCCACATCCATAGTGGCTTTTTTAGGCAATGTCAAACTGAAAAACCTTCTGACATAAAATCAACTCAACTGAGCATTAAGGTTTTACTGGCCAATGCCAAAAGTCTGAACAAAAAAAGTTCACTCCCTCGAAGCCCTCCTCACACTTGAGAATATAGACATCTATGCAGTTACTGAGACATGGTTTAACAAGGCAGAGAGTACCCCGGCAGTGCAAGATTGCAGGGCTTTTCAAACTTTTAGACCAGTAGCTGCACAGAAAAGGGCTAAAGGATGAGGTGTCTCAATATATATCAGTAGTGAGTGTACCTGTAGGGTGGTAAAACAGGGTGACATGCTGAAGTTCCTCCATGTGCATATTGCCATAGACAAAACCCTGTACCATATCCTAGCCAGCTATAGGTTACCCTCCATGGCCCAAGAAGCTGCAATGAATACTTGAACCTACTGGAGACACTTACCATCCAACCTAACACCCAGCTCATAGGAGACTTTAATAACCCCTCTATAGACTGGGAATCATGCACTGCCTCAGAGCTAAAGGCACAGAGATTCCTGGACTTTATAAATAAAAACAACTTGATGAAATAGTGAACACATCTGCTAGATGCTTCAACATACTTGACATTGTGCTTACAAATATGGGTGAATGCTGCACTGCCCCCAGTGTCTTATCCTCCCTGGTAAGGTTGGACCATAAAGCTGTCTTCCTTTGAAATCAAAATCAGCTGTGTAATCCAATTAAACCAGTAACAGCTGGGAACTATTCCAAGGCAAATTACCTCTTATTAAGTGATGGATTGTCAAAATGCAGTGTCCCCCCAAATCCAGAGAATGCATCAGACTATGCTGAGTTGCTCTCAGATATTCTGTACAACCATGTCAATGCTGCACAGAGGATGCTGCACCTACCGGAAGAAATTCCAGGCCCCAGAAACAAACCACCCTGGTGGCATCCCAAGTTAAACAGGATATATAACAAAAGGAAAAAAAATGGCAAATATTAGAAAGAATAATTCTCATAAAAATAGAAACATTCTCATTAAAGTAAAGAGGCAACTAAGAGGGCTAATTAGGTCAAGCAATGCCAACTTTGAGGTTAAGATAGCCTCATAGGTGAAAGATAACCATAAGGCCTTCTACGCCTGTGTCAAAAACCTCAAGGGCAGCACACAGCAATGTGTTGAACTGGTGGTTAATGATTCTACATTCACTGAGGCTGGCAATATTGCAAACCTGTTATCCGACAGATTAAGTTCCAACTTTACCCCTCTCCCACCCACAGCCATCCTCTCAAAAATATTGTCAAACAGGGCCCCTCCAACGATAACTGGGGAGCATGTACTGGCAAGACTCACTAAAGCCAAGATCATGGCCTAAGTGGGCTTCCTGAATAGTCTAAAATATGACTTACCAGGGCCCTTGGAGTCATTATTTAACTATAGTCTTAAAATAGGCTTTGTGCCATGTGAATGGAGGATAGAAGCAGTCATCCCCCTTCATAAGGGAGGACTTTCAACAGATCTTGGAAACTACAGACCCATTAGTCTGACTAGTCTTATTTGCAAAGCCATGGAAAGAACTAGCATGAAAATTATTAGCAAGGACATAGGAGACCTCCAGACACTGGATCTATCCCAGTTCTGATTTGTCAAAGGAAGGTCATGCTTACTGAATCCGGTGCAGTTCTTTGAAGAGGTCACTAAGGCAATGGATGAGAAGAAAATGGTGGATATTGCCTACCTAGATCTGGCTAAAGCATTTGATACAATACCTCATTCGGGCATTGTCAGCAAGCTTATTGAACTAGGAACACAGTGGATACCTAAATGGCTCACTGACAGGATCCAGGAGGTTAGAATCAATGAGGCCACCTCCACAAAGAGGCTGGTCACCAGTGGAGTCCACCACGGTTCTGTACTGGGTCCACTCATCTTTGTCATCTGCTTCTTAGATGTCAAAGCCAATGCCAAAGGCCTTTGGCTGACCAGGTTCATAGATGATTGCAAACTGGGAGTAGTCATTGAATCCCCCCAAGATGACAACACCCTTCAGGAAGGTCTAATACAGACAAACCCTTGCTGCCAAAGCCATGGCTTAAAACTCAGTACTAAGAAATGGATTACAATATCTTTTGGGAAGTCTATTACCCTGGGTAAATACATCATCAGTAAAACACCCTAAAATGTTGATTCACTAATCAGGGATCTAGGAACTCATGTAGACAATAACTAAGCCTTCGACCAGCATGTGTCCAAGGTAGCAAGAAAGTCCTTTTATGTTGCTCAACGTATAAGCAAGGGCATGGCATCTAGGTCCAGAGAGGTCATCATACCACTGTACTCGGCCCTCATTGGACCCATAATAGAGTATAATGCCTCCTTCAGTATGTACTTGACCAGACACATGACGCAACTGGAATGTCCATATAGGTTCCTTACAAAAAGAATACAGGGAGTAAACACAATGTCCTATGCTAATTGCCTCAAAACCCTATCTCTTTAATTGGTATCATACAAACGTCTGAGACGTGATCTTTGCCTAGCATATAGAACATTCCTGGATCCTATTTTGATGAACCTTTTGTACATCGGCAAAACAGACCATCAGAACTACTAGCTTAAAATACCTACATTTTGCTTGTGAAATAAATAGGATATGTTGGAGAAACATATATGTTTTTCAGGGCAATTCCCATTCTCTGGAACAGGCTCCCCATCCATATGAAGCACAATTCCTCCCTATCCCTTTTTAAGTGCAACTTGGACCAATGGATGGGTAATCAGAAATTCACCTCTGGTCTGGCTCCTATGTCCCTGAAGGACAGAGGCAGTCAGTAAACCACCGATTATATAAATCAAATTGGTGGTTTGTATTTGGATTGCATTGCTAAGCTTATAAGGCCCCTAGTGGTCATTAGCCTAGTGTACTCCTGTGAGCCTGTGAATGATGAGCTGAAGTTGATTGAATAGTTGAGCCCATCATAATCCAAGGATTCATTTTCAAATGATTTCTAAATTGGCTCAGTTTAGCCCAATGTTGGTTTGAACTGAAGCTCTGGCTTGGGCTTGTGAAATGAGGAGTGCCGCAGGATGAGAATGCTCCTTGCTCACAGAAGTAAATGAAGTGTGTGTGGACAGTTGCATGCATACAGAGTAAGCACTGGAAGACCACCTGCCTAACCTTTTTAGTGCTTCAGTGGACTGACCTGAGGCAGCTATATCAGAAGCCTGACCAGTCCTGAATTTTGAGAAGTATAAGGGTTAGGGCAAATGTTTAAGTGTATTAAGACTTTCCTAATTTGGTTAGAAAAGTCAGCATTGGTAATTTTGTGACCTTCCCTACTAATAAATACTAGGTTGTTGTGGTTAGGGTGTGAGGCTATCTCTTTAAGTGTTGTCCCCATGAAGCCAGGCAAGTAAAGGCTTCCTTGCTTCTCTTTAAAGTGATCTGCTGGCCAAGACCTAGCTTGTCAGTTTTAGATCTGGTGATTCAAATTAAAATCATCTCCTTAGTTAAAACTACTTCTGACTGCTTGAGACTGCCAATCAGTTTGTTGACTGAAAAAGCAACAAATTCTAACTATGACAATACTGTGACCCAGAGGCAATAATTACAGTATGAGTCAGATAGAGCATGTAAGATTATGAAGATGGAGTTTAATAAAGCTGAACTTATAGGACACCTTCTGTCTTATTTTAAGCTCTTTACTGTGGCCAGTCTTTTAAACACTCTGTCTATTGTCAAATGTTTTGCATTGCTAAGGACTTCAACTATTCTGGCAATTAAGTCTAAGGTTTCCAGGTGGATTCTGACTACCTGGGGTGCAGACCCTGTGGTTGCAATCATAGAGATAATGTAAAATAATTTGATAAAACCATTGGTGATCCTTAATTTATAAACTACTGAAAAAAATGAACAAAATGTTTAACTACTGGGGTGTATAATCTCTTAGTATTTTTGGCCCATGAGTTCCAAAACCAAGATGTTGTTATCCTTCTCCTATAATCTAAATTCTTTCCACAATTAAAATAATATAATTTAAAATAACTCACCCAACAGTCACTAGGCAGCAGCTGTGGTTCACAGGTGGTATGCTGTCTGCCAAAGTGACCATCGTTGTAAGAATAACAATTTTATGGGAAAGCCCGAGCTCTAAAAGCCTGGGAATAGAGCAAGGCAAACTGTCTTGCTCGGGAATTGTAAGACTGCCATTCATTTTAATTGACTTTGAAAATATTAAAAAAAATACAAGGTTGAGAACAGGACATTGGGTACATTCTATCAGTCAGAACAAAGCAACTGTCTGCATTGTAAACTGATGTTAGTAGGTCTTGTCTTTCTTGAATGCATCTATATCTGTTAGTTATGATGCCATATGGAGACATATTAGTGTCATATGACTAGTGGATAAGTATGTGATGATGATTATTTCCGAGATATGCTGAACTTACCCTGGCCTATTTGTCAGTTCTATGTTAAGGGTAAAATGTTTATAGGTTGTATTATTACAGAGTATATGGTCAATAACTGAGTGATTATGAACAACGAGCAAGAGATTCATACTGGAAGAGCCTTTTGTCTATTTGTTAATGCCACACACCAATAGCCACATTTTTTTTTAGAGTAAATTAAAGTGACTAGATCCTGTATTTTGAAGAGGCATGCAGATAATGGAAGACCAGTAAGTCCAAGAGAGAGTTGTGAATCTTCTAGTTGTGAGGTCATGTGTAAAATAGCTAAAATGTTATTCATCCAGTGGTGAAACCACACCAAGTAATGTATAAGGGAAGAGTGTTTCATTTAGCAAAAGAACCACACCTTCTATGCACTTCAGTAATCCAGCATACAGGCATAGTGAGACAGGAGGAGAAAAAAAATAAAAAAAAACTAAGAGTTCGGCTTTACTTAATTGTGATTATTATATCTGAATATCTGCTACAGGAAGCAGGTGTTAGTCATTAGATCTTTTAGTTATGAATCCTGCATTTAAGAACCCAGTTTTTAGATTATGCATCTTTTTGTCAAGACGCAAGCATTTTAAAAATAACTTCTTTGTCACCACCCCAAAGACTGAGAAGCAGGTGGTTTGAATATGCTTGCAAATATTGGAATAATAATGCAAAAGTAACAAAAACATGCACTATAGTGAAAAAATTATCAGCAGCCTAGAAAGGCAGTGAAAATGGCTAGTCATGCATTATATTTGGAGAATGCATATGTGAAATAGAGTAAATAAGGGTAACTGAAAGAATGAGCAGGATGTTAGATATTACATAGATTATGACCTTACTCACAAGCTTCTGGGAGACACCCAAAACTTTTGTCCCACAGTTATCTGTGTCTTTCTCATGTCAGTGATAAATAAAAAATATTTTGTTAGTGGCAAAATGAAAAAATGAAATAATTCTGAATATATTACTCTTTATTGAAAATGTATTATTTGTGTTGTGAGCATACAACATAGATGATACAAGTTGTAAATTGCTGTTATTTCATATACTGTGTTGTGATAATAATAATAGGACATGCGGAAGCTAGACATATTTGTGAGATGCTAGTAATCATTGCTGTTGTGTGTGACCACTAGTGTGTAATTAACAGATTTTCACCCACACAATTGATTATGCCATCCCCTGAGAAGCAGGACCACTTGTCTGCCTTCAAACCAATTTCCCCGGGATTCAGGAATGTCCCTTTTCCATGCAGGAACAGTGTAGGAGCTCCTGCATGGAAAATGGCTGCCGAGCGATCCAGGAAAGTGCCATTTTCACATGCATGAGTGGCTCTACACTGTTCCTGCACGGAAGGCTGTGCAGGATGCAAATCACCTCATTTGCTGGTAAAAAACATGCAAATGAGGTGATTTTGTGATCCACGAAGCTGGCTGGACTCCGTGCAGGAACAGTGTCAGAGCAGAAATGTATTCAGTTAGTAACTGAATACATTTCTGCATCTGAGCAAACGAAGGCAGGACAGCTCATGGAAAGCATGTGTTACAGTCAAACACACATTCCAGTGGCCAATTATAAGACCATTGGCATCAATAAATGTTTATTTTTTTTTAAATTAAACTTTTTTTTTTCGCCGATCATGGGCGTTTAAGCTTAGGACAGCAGCACGCAAACGAGATCGTGCTGAAAATAAAAAAATGAGAAAAGTCGATTTTAAGATAATTCTGCATTTTGCCATTATAGGCAATGGCATGCAGAATGTAAACAATACGAGTGAGCACTGGTTGTCAGGGTCTGTCTAAGTGCAGTAACTAAGGATGTACACACTGGGGTATGAAAATGAGTAGACTTATACTGAATCACAGATTTCCTCAAAGTGTCAGCTTGCATCTAACCGTGTAGGTGTAGGAATACAACAGTGCAAGTATAAGAGCTGAATGACTTAATAAGGGGGTGTGTCATGCTTGCTGTAAGCTCATTGGAGCTCTGTGACCCCTGTTTTCCCTTAGCTAAGCACAACTAAGGAATGGTGTGTGTCTGAGGCTGTATTGTCTTATTCCATGAAATGCAGAGCAAGTTCGCATCCAGGCAGGGCCATTTATGCTTAAAAGAGCTTACAATAGCTAAACGGGTGTGCACGGTGTGCAGTGGGCCTAAAAAAAAAAAAAAAAACACAGGAAATAGCAGAACTGTGTACATTTAAGCACCTGGTATGCACGGCGCACCTCAGGGCTTAAATAGGGAGGAAGTGGGAAGGGGAAACAGCAGTAGGAAGGCAATCTAGTAGAACTAGCATAGCTGGCAGGTGGAATGTATCAGAATCAGCCAATTACACATGCAGCAGCCCAGCACACTAATATAAACTATGCAAACACCCTACAGATGTTTTTTTCCACAAATTCTGCACCACTGGTGTACACAGATGGGGGATTTTTAACTGGCAAATTTGTTAGAGGCTGCTGCTGCTTTAGTCCATCAATATATGCTAGAGACTGAGGGTGATGAGGAGGAGAATGCTATCAACTGACCCACAATAAGGAGAAGGAGAAGAGTGTACAGACCCAGGGTATCCTACTAGGGCCTACATGAGCTGGAGATAGTAGAGTGCTATAGGGTGGACAGGGACATTCTACAGCAAATTGTTGAGCTGTGCCAGCCACGCCTTACACACAGAAATAATAGAGGGGAACCCACACCAGTGGATACCAAGGTATGTCTAGGCTTAATAATACTAGCCACAGCCACCTTCCAAAGACCAACTGGGGATATCATGGAGGTCTCACAGGCATCAGCATCCAGGGTACTCCATCAATTCCTGGATGCCATGACATAACATGCCAATGAGCACATATATTTCCCCACTGCCCGTGAGTTGCTGACCACATGTATGCATCTCTTCCACCATATAGCAGAATACCCTGAAGTAGTTGGTGCTATGGATTGCACGCACATCCACATCAAAGCACCACCCTGTGAGCAGGGCAGGGTCTACAAAAACCGCAAGGGCTTCCCCTTCATCAACTGCCAGGTCATGTGGGATGCCCAGGGCATTATCATGAATGTGTGTGCTGGCAGCCCTGGAAGCTATCACGACTCCAACATCTGGCATTGCTCACAGCTGTATCAGGCATTTGCCAGAGGGGACATCCCATATGGCCATCCAGTGGGGGATGCTGGCTATGCACTGGAGCCGTGGCTGATGACACCCATCAGAAATGCACACGCACCTGGACAAGAACACCATAATGAGGCTCACTCACAAACCAGGATCATTGCAGAGAGTGTGTTTGGGATGCTCAAGTCACGGTTCCGCTGCCTTGACATATCTGGTGGATCCTTGCAGTACTCTTCAGCTACATGTACACAACTGTTTATAGTATGTGCCATGCTCCACAAGATGATTCTGTGGAAATAGCTGTATCAGGAACAGCATGGGGCAGGGCCACATAGCCCCCCACCATTGCCAAGGCCAGCACAGGCACAGAGGTACTTGGAGGAGGAACATCCTGAGCTTGTCCCTGTAGGCAGAAGGAGGCATGCACAGTATGACCAGGTCTTGGCAAAGAGGCAACACATAGCATACACATTGACACTGTAGGGACCCAGGGACTGATACCTCTCTCTGACTCGCACAGACAGTAAAAGGGATGCCAAACGTAACACTACCTGAGCTTTACCATGTACAGGGAGTGTACTATTTGCATCCAACATAGTCAGCCCACCAGCACTATCCTCAGTACTGGCCCAGCAACAAGGTAAGTCACTCTTCCTTTCAATAACTGAATGGAATAGTATGTTCTCATATTTTTATATATGATATGGATGCAAGCATTCAAGGGAATTGGGTGGCTGAATGGGATAGCAGCAGACAGCTATATGGGACAGCAGGAAATTCATACCAAATACTGGTGTCAACATGGTAGGCAGCACTACACAAGGTGACATTCCCCCACTGTGGTACATGTGATGGCCCAAAGAATTGTGGGTGTCAATAGATCACACACATGGATGTCAATGAGGGTCACATATCCATCACCAGCCTCACCCAGCAGGACAGGTGTAGATGACATTGAAGAAAGGCTGGGCTAAGGCCCCCAAATGATGGCAATGGTGAATAGCCCCCCACCAGACCTACACAGAAATACTACAACAGGTCTGGCAGTTGCATTCCAGTTCTGAAGGGTAAGAAGTCTGAAACTGAAATATATGCTATTAAGATCTAACATGCGTACTCCACTGATATGCCTCCGGTCTGTATGATAGGTCACAATAAAATATGAAATGGAACCAACAGAGTAACCACACCAGTACAGTCATTTCAAATGTTAAAGTCTGCAGGTATGCACTCCCCGCACAATCCCATGTTGAAATGCAGCAACAGATGGCTTGCAGCACTCTCAAATAGCCTACAGTCCTCTGGCAAAGGCCCATGCCTCACCCATAGTGCCAATATACGGAATGTCAGGGGGGTCTCAACTAACAACCTAACAGTAAACAGTAAACAATTGCAAGGCCATGTTGACAAATGGCAGGAGTGTGCCTCCCCATGTCCTACTGCAAGGACTGTGAATCAGGCCATAAATACTTCTGGGGTAAAGGCCCAACTATAGGAATACATCTGAGATATTGCTTACATGATGTTAGGTGGAGGACAGATTAACAGAGAGGGAGGGATGTAGAAGCATGGATGTCATGGTGTGTGTGAAGTCTGAAACTCTAATGTCTGCCCATACTACTCCCGACTGCAACCCATGAATGAATAGCCACAAAACTGCTTGTAAACCACAATGTGAAGGTAAATTGACCAGATATATGAATCCTGCCTCTGGATAACCTGGGTGTATCTCTACAGCTGAGAGGTATGGCCCCAGCAGGATATGGCCATTCCTTGAAGTTGAGAAAAGCACAAGGAGGGGAACCCCAGCAAGCATACTAACAAGGTGCTGCACCATTTACACAGAACCAGCAGTCTATTGTCTGTAGCTACCCCTCCACAATGGCAGGTGTGTGCCAGAATGTGTAGTCTATATGCCTCAGGATATCGGTCTCAGCTGCATTCATCTCATATTTCCCGGCAAATAACTGTGAGCAAAGAATGATAACTGTCAGTAGTCAGTGACATGACACATCACAGTGTAAAACAGTACATTTTTCAGAATATCTATGCTACAACCAAACATGTCACACAAGCAGCACAGACAGCAATAGTTACAGTATCCCCTGTATATTAAGCCCATTGTGTCTCCATATTGGCAACCTATCTACAGATGTCCTGCAGAAACAGTTTGCTAGATGTAGCTGTAGCACACAAGACCCTGAACTGGAGTCCAACCCTCCCCGGAATGGATGCACACACTCAATAAAGAAGGCCATACTGGGCATGCTCCTACACTTAGAGAAATGAATTCCATGTCTCTCAACACAGTGGCCTACAGTTATTGGTTATTTGCAGCTGTCTGTACACACACACCAAATTGTACACCATTGATACTTCGCACACACATTGGATAGGAATACACACACATATCTAAAGCAAACATAATATAATATGTCAAACATACACACACACAGAGATGTGGGGAAGAGAAAGACAGACAGCGACAGATAGAATCCCATTATGAAGCCTGTCCCACCCACTACACATCCCATTGCCTATATCGCATGATGTGCTGATGTCATTCACTGTAGAAATACCTTTGGTTACCCTCAGCCCTATAGTGTCAGTGGTGCTTGTGATAACTGTGTAACACTACAGTACAAATAGGTATCCATGTAACAGTTGTAATCTCAGTCCTGGCAAAAGTAAAGTTGTGTGTGAGTGTGTTGGTGTTTCTAGATGAATGTGGTTGAGGCCATTCACACTCACTAAATCTCCTGTACCCCTCCTTCAGCACCGCTGCTGATGTCACTCACCTTCAAAGATACCTTTGGAGAGCTCCCCATCACATAAGCTCCGTGGCACTTGCAATAACTGTGTAATACTATAGTGTAGCAAACTAGTTAGGTAGGAGTTTCAATCCTGATCCTAGCAACTGTGTAAATGTGAGTGTTTGTGTGAGAGAGTGTGTGAATCCTTGTACAGACCTGATTTTGTGGTCATTCACACTTACAACACTTCCCTTACCCCTCCTTTAGCACTGCTGCTGATGTGACTCACCTTCAAAGATACCTTTGCACAGCTCTCCAAGATGTAAGCTCCATGGCACATACGATAAATGCAGAGCAACGTAGTAGCAATAACTACATAGGTATGGATTTGAATCTCATCCTTAGCAAGTGTTTGTGTGTGTATATATGTATGTCCATACCCCAAAGATTTTGGTACCATTTACACGCAGTACACATCTCAGTGCCTGACTTTAGCAGTCCTGCAGATATCATCCACCTTAGAAGTACCTGTTGTCAACTCTAAACCATGTAAGGTCAGTGGTGCATGTGGTAAATCTGTAACATAATTGTCAGAAAAGATAGCTAGATAGAGGTTTGAACCTCACCCCAGGTAAATGTGTGTGTAGGGTAAAATCTTTTTTGGAATCTCTCACCCACTACATCACCCAATGCCAGTATTTACAAGGGCTGGTGATGTTCCTCACCTTTGAAGTACCTTGGGACAACATCCATCCTATAAGCTCAGTGCCGCATGCAATAAATGCAGTGCGCTGTAGTAGCAATACCATAGCTAGGTAGGGGTTTAAAACTCAGTACTGGCAAGTGTGTGTGTGTGTGTGTGTGTGTGTGTGTGTGTGTGTGTGTGTGTGTGTGTGTGTGTCTGTGTGTGTCATCAGTATCCTGTGTGGGGGTTGGTGTGATTGTGCAATAACAGGTTCCATTGGTGGGTGGGTTTTGCTAAATTATTATGTTGAGGACCTAGTATATGTCATAATGTCCACATTACAAGGTCAACAGATGTCAAACACTGGAGAGGTTGGTGTAGACAATCCACAGCCCTAAATGTGACAATATGGATTAGTGAACAATATAGGCAACCCTTATATTACTCAGAGGCCACTCTCCATCCACGTATCATACACAAACACACTTGGCTAGGCAACAGCCACTATATTGGTAGTTCCCCTGTATATTGCCTCACAGATAGTACCTACAGTGTAACTGCAGTAGACTACATGCCTGTTGACCACAACAGTGTCACTGACATTAGAAATTACTTTGATGTGTTACATCTCTTGATTGAGTGTGTGTTATCTAGCAAGTAAAAGGACATGGTACCCTGTTTCATCCCCTCAGTAGCCCAATCAATGTGTACAGTGGCCCTTTTGCCATTTCCCCTACTGGATGCCTGCAAGAACTGTAGAGTCTCCAAATGTACCCCACAAAGGGAATACCATGCCTTATACACATGCTGTGTATGGACAGACACCACTAACTCCACTGAATACATGCATCATACTGTCAATGTAGGTGCAATCACTATCTCAGTTGCATAGCCAGTTTTCACCAAATGAGGTCAGGAATGTTACATCAGAAGATACCAATCTGTCCACACAACACGCCCCAGAGACCTAAAGCACACTTCCACACATCAAAGAACATGCATGCGGGACATATGCACAACCCAGACACTGTCCATGTTATGGAATATAGATCATATACATGGGAAGCAGTGCACATCACTGGCCACCCACAATAGAAACCTGGATGAGTGGATGGGGAATACAATACCCACCCCTGGGGACCTCTCCAGTGACTATACTCCTGAGCCACTCTGGGGAATATCGTCATGTGACGTGATGACAAGGTATTCCCATGGGCTAGCCTTGTAGAGCCTTCGGGCCAATTCACCTACTACACACCTATGAAGCAATGAACCTATAGATCTCAGTACAGGCAAATGTGTGTGTGTGTGTGTGTGTGTGTGTGTGTGTGTGTGTGTGTGTGTGTGTGTGTGTGTGTGTGTGTAAATAGTAATCCCAGTGTGTTTGGTTGATGAATATCCCCTGTGGCTGTGGTTACCAGCAATTGGAGGTGTGTCAAAACCAGAACATGTATCATTCTCCATTCTACAACAGGTGTTGTACGTCAACATGTACCTACGTACAACCATCAGCCCTATAATCTGTGAGGCATATTGCAATCACTGTGTTACAGACCGGGAATTACAGTGCACATACTGTACCCTGTTTATGACATGGTAGATGTGTCACCACACTGTCATACCCTGTAGGCTTGCTGCAGGACCATATCCTGGTGATACAGATGCCTAGAACAGACATGGGATACAGCATGTGAGAACACAGTCACTCAGCACTTCACTTGTGGGGGGAGAGAGGGGTAAAGCTGGTACTGAATGTGTTGCCAAGACTGTGGCCAATATCTGTTGTCTCAGGATAGGTATTAGCTTTGTGCAGTAACTCACAGCACTTGTGTTTAATGCTGTGGAGTTTGTTGATGTAACTATCAAGGCTGTTGTGCCTATCATCAGTGTCTCCTGGATCTCTGCTGCCATCAATGCCTGTCTGGGACTCCATGAGGGATCCAAAGTTGTGTTTGAGGCTAATAAAGGAGTTCAACAGTCATTGGACACCACCTTTCCCTGCAACAGTGTCCTTCTTCTGATGTACAGATCAGTAATGGCAGGGGACCATCACATTGTCTCCCAGTGTTTAGAGGACGATGTCTGGGTTCTGTTGGCTCTGACTAGTACCATGCATTCATGTACCTGTTTGTACAGTGCATTTGTGTATGATTCCACAGTCATGCAGATACACCCCATTGCCATGGGTGCAGTGAAGACATCCACCCCTCTTTTCATGGCTGTAAAGCCATCTTTGGAGAGTTTCTGCCAGGTGGTTATCTTTGTGGGGGTGTGGCTGATATGTAGAGTTCCATGTTGATTACAGCCTGTGTGAATCTCACCATGCAGGGATTGACATCTGGGAATGAGCAATGGTCCCATATTTAACTGGACAACACAGGTCAAGGTTGTTGCATCCTCTACCATGGGTCAGTATGAGCTGGTCTAGGACAATGGAAATAATGAATCCCAGAAGTGTTGGGCCACTGTACTGGCAATTGACTACATTCCCCAGGTGATGGAGGGGTAATTGGAGACTCGTACTATGTCAGTGTTGCGTTGGACCATCAAAGATGGTAGGGTGTTGAGGAATGTGCATTGACAGTCTAGGGACATAGATGTGGACCCATAGCAGGCTATGGTCTGGATAGCACCATTACCCCAAGGCAGTTGTACCAGAAGTATCTTTAATGCATTATGATGGAATACTAGTCTGGAGGTGTTCCTATCCATAATGAATATGGAGACAACACCACCTGTTGGAGTAGTGGTGTGGTCCATGTTTGGGGATTGACAGCTGTGGAATGCGTCATAGCGTGATACTGCTGGTCTGCTGTCTGCTGCTGTGAACCACCTCTCCATTATAGCAGACATGTGTCCTCCACTCCAACAACTGCTATGAGTGACTACATCCTGACAGTTAGATGTCCACTGTTGAGCAGCATGACCCTCAGATTGCATACATGTGTAGCTGTTATGGTGGTAATAACATTAGGAACACTGCCTAATAAGGCACCATAGGGGGTGGCAAGACACGTAGCCAGTACCTGGCAACCCAGTGGTAACAGATGTAGGACATCCATGGCAGGTCATTGGGTTCTGGCAATCATGCCATCCCAGGCAGAGAGGTCCTGGATCCCCTGAGAATGACACATAACATGTAAGCCAATGTTGCAGTCAACCATCTGTTGATAGTACTGCAGCATCTTTCTGGGTGACAGTGGTACACTGCCCAGGGCTACTGTCACACCTGCCTGAACTGCATAATCAGAGAGTTCAACCATGTATCCTGTCATGTAGTCCAAGGAGGTGTGTCCCAATTCATTCACACCCACATGGATATGGAGTGATACTCGTAGTTGTCGTGGAGTGACATGACTGGCTATGTCATGTGTTAGATGCTGGCATATGATTGATATTTGGCTGTTACCTGCTCCATATTCAGTCTAGTGAGTGGGATGTGTGTGCCTCAGTATTGAGTTACCCATGATCACTGTATTGTGCAAGGTGGTTAGCCTTAGGGGCTTAGGTTGGGGGCACACTGTGTAGGTTAAATATGTGTCCCTTGGCATGTGCCATGTCACGGTGTCTGAGTGGGTGTCTGCCTTGCTAGTCTGTGCTGTTTGGGTATATGTCCATTGAGTGCCTCTGGGAAGGTGGGTGTGTGGCTTTTCACTGTTTGTCATGGCTGTCAAAGTGGGTGTTATGGCGAGCTACGTGTTGCACATGGTGTGGTGCAGGTGTTGATCTTATCCTCTTGACCTGCTAGTCCATTATTTTCTGGAGAGTGCATTTGCCCATATTGTGTGATATATGGGTAACCCTCACAGGTCTGAGTGTCTGGAGTTTAGAGACGAGGGTTGTCTGTGTACATGCGGCAGTGGCAACAGTGCCCCAGAATGGACATTTACACCAGGTCAATGGGTGAAAGCACAGATAACCGCCCTTCAAACATGCCAGGAGGGGTGAACATGACTAGTAAGCACTGGGGCAACATCTGTGATGAACGAGTACTGCTGATGGCTAACAGGTGTGCCACACTTCATGATACAATAGCCTGGTGAAGTGCCAAGCCATGATGCTAGCTGAAGTGCAAGACAGAAAGAACTAGCATGATGTATGGGTGGAACAGAAGGAAGACTGTCTGCCACCTGTAATACTTTACCACATCTGTGCAGTTATCAGCAGCTTTGGCCATATGAAAATTCAGTAAGCTCTGTAGTGCATGCAGTAAACATGCAACACTGTAGTAGACATACCTAGATAGGCAGGAGTTCTAATCCCAGTACTGGCAAGTGTATGTGTGTGTGAATTATGTACTATCTGGATCATACCATTTTTGACCTGTGTACTACCCTTTACACTTCCCTTCACACATATTGGGTGATGACGTCTGTTTCCTCAACAGAGAATGCTGGTAGGCGAGCACTCTGCATGTTACCTGGAAGACATGAACAGGAAAAGGTCACAGGACCTCATACAGTTGTCAAAATGCACATCAACAGTGGATATTATTTGCAAATAATCCAGACTACCCCAGAAACCTCCAAGCTATCATTGCTATAGCAGCTTGCATTACACATCTGTCCCTGAGCTAGCTTATTCCCTCAGTGTTGGAAACTTGATTGCATAATCCTCTATCCTCCATTCATTTCTGTGTAGAGGGTTGACAGTGGTCATCTTCCATGTGGATGGTGTGTGGATGGTGGCAGGTCTGTGTTCGATTGTGATGTGTGATGGAGCTCTGTGCACATGCCTGAATTCATGTAGGAGGTAGACACTGATGTTAGTATGCCCCATGGAGATTTGCTGTTGTTGCCGTCAGTAGGCAATATGTACATGCTCACCATTGCTGTCGGGAGGAGTGTGGTTGATGTGCATATCTCCATGTACGACTGGAGTGGACAGGGTGGTGATGATCCCACCTAACCTGTGTGATGCAGGTCATCTATATCCATGGCATGTGTGTATGAGGTGTTCTTTACCCCCAGTACAGGGTGAATTGTGTTGTTTCATCTGAGACTTACAACATATGTGGAGACTCTGTTGCAATTGTCCTTGGTGGTGTGGATATGTTCGATTCATAGTCATAGTCAGCCTTACAGGACATCACCTGTGAACTTACCTGCTTGCTCAGATATAGGTGGAATTGCTTCAAAGTTGTTGCCTGCACCTGTCTGTTCCTGTACAGCCAATGTAGCAACCTAGTATGTGGTTTGTGCATTGCTGATGTCCACCAAAGGGGATTACTTTACCTTGGTGGAGGCTGGATATACAGGTCAGGTACATCTGTGTCCATATAGCTACAGTGGATTTAAAGGCTACACACCCCTGATACACTACCTGGTACTTGTACAACTGGAAAATGACACCACAGTAACTCATTTCATAACAATTACCACCTGTAGTGTGACATATAGTCTGTACAATTCAGTTGAAAACATAACAATCTGGTCTGTGAAAACATATGGAAATAATAGACAGTACAATAAGCCAGATGAATGAGTGTGCACACCCTTAAACTTGTGTATGCACCTCTTGAGATGGTTACAGCATTCATCCATCTTGGTCTGGTCTTTAACATCATGGCATATCTTCACTTGGCAATAATTGCTCATCTTCCTAGAAACACCTTTGATTGTATTGCAGTAGAATTGGACAGGTTAGGGGTCACATTCAAGATGAGAAACATTATGAAATGATCTTCTGTGGTCTGATTGTCATAAAGCACACAAACCTGGGATTCCAACAGCGGTGTGTGCACTTGTGATATCCACTGTATATAGGTGTATATAGCTGGTAGTGGTAGGCATGGACAGAGGCTCATAACACATGGGGGCACTTCTCTGATTAATACCTGATAATCATGCCTACTTAAGTACCCACATCAGTGTCAGGGCAATGCAACCATCAGTAGTTGTACACATATATGTCTGTTGTATGCACTGACACTGATATAACACACATGTGCAACATGCAAAACCTATTTACCTGACTGCTTGAAACCCATGTGATCAGTTTTGTGCCTTCCAGCTTAACTTATGCATACATACATGTGCTCAGGGGATACCTGGTATACATTTCTATTGAATGCAAGTATGGCACACTGCATTTACAGTCTTGCTGCTCAATCATACTTGCCAACCTGTTACAGCAGTACATCTGGACAATGGCACACATGAACGGGTGTCAAAAGAGACATCAGTACTGATACTGTATTAATATAGCTGCACCATACATTAGTACGTTGATTGCACAGTAGGGTTTGACATCACTGTGATAACCTGGAAGATGTCCAACAGTCATAAGGAGGCTAGTATGTTACAATGCCATTGCTCACAGACCTGCCAATGGTTTGAGTGACATAACACAGGTATATGTGTGTGTGATTACAGATATCAGCAAAAAAGCACCTCCTGCGCGGGTGCAACTGCACGGCTTCAAAAGTGAATCCAAATGAAGAAGAAGAAAAAGCCAGCAGACTGGATCCTTGGTATTAAATCCATTTAATAATATGTGCAGCAAAGGAAAAAAAAACAGACCGGTTTCGGCTGGTTAATACTACACAGCCTTCTTCAGTGTAAAACATTTTAACCAAAAGCTGTCATATATATTTCAAATAAAAGTACATGATTGGTTCAGCCTAAAACTGCTCATTAAGCCCCGATGCAAACAAACCACCTAACTTAATAATCCATTTCTTTTCTTTCGAATTTAATAAAGAATGCCAACCTGTTTTATTTTGTTTTTTGCCCTTGATTATATCAATAATAGTAAATGAAAATTTAGCAGTTGGATGTATAACATGTTTGTACAAAGCATTGTGGACTCTGCCCTTCTTAATATTACTAGTATGTTCAGAAATCCTGAATCTGAGTGGCCTGGAGGTTTGTCCTACATAGAATGTCCCACATGTGCATGTAGCCAAATAAATAACTCATTCCAAGCTACAATTGGCAAAAAACCTAATATCATACACTACAGGAGAATTTTTACTTGAAAACTGTTTTGTTGTGCTTACTTTATTGCAATTAACACAATGGCCACAAGGGTAGCAGCCAGTTATAATGCCTCCTGTAAGTGTAGTGTGTAGGGATTCAGAAAAGTTAGACTCATGTGAATGTTTGTAGTGATTAAAACAACTGCTTAGATTCTTACCTTTCCTAAAAGAGAAAAGGCATCTCTGGGGGATGATATTAGATGTTTCATGGTTGTATTGCCAAATATTCCAATGCCTATGTACACTCTCTATAAGATTCTCAGAATTCCTGCCAAAGGTGGTACAAAATGGGTAATGTTTTTGATGCCAGTAACAAAGTTAACAGGCTTAAGAGGAATGAGTTATTATCTTATAAGGAGCACGACCATAGTGTTACACAACCAATCAGGTTCACTACCACCTTTGGCAGGAATTCTGAGAATCTTATAGAGAGTGTACATAGGTATTGGAATATTTTGCAATACAACCATGAAACATCTAATATCATCCCCCAGAGATGTCCTTGGTAAATCAGTTGTGAACACTTACATGAGGCATTATAAATGGCTGCTACCCTTGTGGCCATTGTGTTAATTGCAATAAAGTAAGCACAACAAAACAGTTTTCAAGTAAAAATTCCCCTGTAGTGTATGATATTAGGTTTTTTTGCCAATTGTAGCTCGGAATGGGTTATTTATTTGGCTACATGCACATGTGGGGCATTCTATGTAGGACAAACCTCCAGGCCACTCAGATTCAGGATTTCTGAACATACTAGTAATATTAAGAAGGGTAGAGTCCACAATGCTTTGTACAAACATCATGTTATACATCCAACTGCTAAATTTTCATTTACTATTATTGATATAATCAAGGGCAAAAAACAAAATAAAACAGGTTGGCATTCTTTATTAAATTCAAAAGAAAAGAAATGGATTATTAAGTTAGGTGGTTTGTTTGCACTGGGGCTTAATGAGCAGTTTTAGGCTGAACCAATCATGTACTTTTATTTGAAATATATATGACAGCTTTTGGTTAAAATGTTTTACACTGAAGAAGGCTGTGTAGTATTAACCAGCTGAAACCGGTCTTTTTTTCCCCCTTTGCTGTACATATTATTACATGGATTTAATACCAAGGATTCAGTCTGCTGGCTTTTTCTTCTTCTTCATTTGGATTACAGATATCAGTCACAAATTGTGCTTATTGTCCAGCAGAACACTATACAGTTGAATGTTAATAAGTCAATATATCACATGCAGTTCAACACATGTCTGCAACAGTACGCTACTATGCACACCCCTTTATAGGTGTCTTAGCTTCACAAGGCAAACATGTGTCATACTCATAATCATAGATTATAGATAATGGATATGGAAAACATCTCATTAACTGGCCTAGCAGTGGCACAGTCACAACTGTTTGACAGACACCCCTGCGGTTGTCAGGTATGAGCTGTCCTTTCACAGGGTCAGGCTCATGAGCTGTGTTCCCACCTCACAACCTCTCAGAGCATCACATCTGGACAATGCCTAAAATGCTGGGGAGATAAATAGGAACAGACTTTAAATACACCTGCTTCAAACATAGGAAGTTCATAGAATGATACATTTAGCATTACAGTGAATATTCTTAAGGATGTGGAGTCTCATACTCAGTGTTTGTCATTACCTGATGACTTCTATCCTCAGCTTTTTGCCAGTAAAGTACAGATCTCAGGAGGAACAGACAAAAATACATGATAGTAAACTGTGGACATTCTGTGAGGATCTGTACAGTTGAGAGGTATGTCTGTGATATCTCCCACTGCAGAGAGGGCCAGATGCTATGGCCATAGCAGCTGTTTAGCAGGACATTAGTACAGATTGTCTTGTTGGGACATATGTTCCTGCAAACCATATTTCCCATTATAACAGACCAAGTACTAGATTAAATTACTTGCTTACATGTTTCACTTGACTTTTTTCTTTCTTCTCTTTTCCATTTTATGTGTCATTTGTTATTTCTCTCTCTCTCTCTCCCTGTGCACTACAGGGATAGAGCTGGTTTGAATAGGTGGCAGCATGGCTTTTGTAGGTGATGCTCATGACCAGGTGATGGCCTGTGCACCTATTGGGGTTCCCCACTTGCTAATTGCATGCAGAGCAGCTGTGTAGTTCATTTAATAGCCAATGTCATGGCAGCACACTCCTATAACTGACTACTTCATGTGGGCATTGGCCCTTTCCCTTACTTGTGAGGAAGACATTCTAGAGTTCTATGGGCTACTAGCTCTTACAATAAGATTTCTGGAGACAAGCCAACTAAATGGCGGGGAAGGTTCAGGACTTAGGAGCAGAATGTGAGCATTGCTATTAAAGTTTGGAATACTACTAGTTTAACAGGGTTTGTCTGCACATGCTACATCTGCATGGGTTTCAGTCTGACAAAGTTCTGTGTCTACATAGCTCTCAACTGTAGGGTCATCCACATAATCGCCACAGGTTAGCCTGTTATGTTTGGTCTGTTCCCCAGACAGGTGTTGTCCCTGGCAAATCAGTAGCATACTCTGGTGATTGCATTATGTAGATCGTAGCATCTTTTTTTATGATTTTATGTCCCTCAGAAAAGATATATTACAACAAATCTTGTAACACCAGCAACATTCTCAGTGTATAACAGCAATGTTTCATGTATGGCCATGCATTTGGGCTGCTGTCCACCAATTATGTCAGGCTTTGTCCAGATGTCATACAGTAGTAGGTGGATAGGTATACTGGTCTATCATTATTTACTGCTGTAATTCCTGCTGAGAGGAATGGCTAGGAAACATGTTGAAGTCTGTACATTCAAGAAGTAGGTGGATAGAGAATGCTCTAAGAAGGCCTTGTAACATATTTTATGTGGGGGACAGTAACACATTATTTATTTATTTATTTGCAGTTTGTTTGACAGGATGGTCCATTGGGCCATGAACCCATTTTCAATGGAGTCCTAGGAAGAAAAGCTCCAAAGAGTACAAATATTAAAGTATGCAAGGTAACACCAATTACAAATATATGAGAATTATAAAACACACAGTTACAAAGTTACAAAAAATTGACATTTGCAAGAGCAAATTAGTACAATGCATTAAAAAGAATTCATTTTAGACAAATTAAAATTCAATATAGTATGCTAGTTCCTATAATTTATTGCTAGGCATTATAAGACTATAGGTGGTTGTTCATAGATAAGATAATCTAGTAGAGAGTAGCTAAAGTCAGGGAAGTTATGTAGGATGGGAGCAAAAACATTCCCATTGTGAAGTTAGATGGGAGTGGAGCAAGGTTTTGAAGGCAGAGAGACTACTGGTGGTCCGGATGAGAGGTGGGAGAAAATTCCAATGATGTGCTAGGGAGAAGGATAGAATATGTTTACCTGGTGGGCGTGCAGGATTATGTACTTCTATTAAGTTTTGGAAGCTGGATGTCTAACAGATAGATGTATTTGGAAGGTAGAGGCAACATAGGGGCAGAGAGAGGGGCTGAAAATAAGTCTGCGTGGTTGGGTAAGTTGAATATAGGTAAGGTAATTGGACAGCTAAAGCCAGTTCAATCGATGTAAGAAAATGCAGTGATGGGTAGTGGATCTGTGGCCTGTTGCAGATTTTGAAATTTTATATTAACAAGAGGAGAGTTTTGACGAGAGAAGATTGCAGATTAGTGAGGATGGAGGCACCATATAGTAGGGAAGGGATAAGGTATGTAGTAACGAGAATGAGCCTGGTGGAAGAAGAGATATAACGGTTTTGGCCTAAAAGCATGCCCAATTTCTTGTGGGGTTTTTTTTATATTCACTAGTAGATGGCTATCAAACTTTAGCTGATCATCAAGGATGACTCGTAATAGTTTTGCAGTGGAGACTATCTCAAGAAGTGTACTGTTTTCGCTGGTGATAAAGAGTTTTTATCTAGGATAGTAGTTTTAGAAGGAGTAAATAGCATGAGTTTAGTCTTGGTTGCAATGAGTGCAAGATGATTATCAAGCATCCATTGTTCAGTGGAAAAGAAGGCATCCTGGGTTAGTTTTGCTAATGAGGAAATGGAGGTGGCAGAGCAGATTATGGTTGAGTCATCGGCGTATTGGATAAGGTTGGCATTTAGATGGCATGGTGGAAGTCGTTTATGAAAATATTGAATAGAAGGGGACCTAGAATTGAACCTTGGGGCACACCTGTGGGAGTATTCAGGAAAGGTAAATTAGCTTTTTTCCACCTAACTGCTTGTTGCCTGTTTGACAGATAGCTGGTGAAACAGTTGATAGAGGAGTGGGATAGATTTAATTTAGTGAGTTAAGTGAGGAGAAGGTTGTGAGAGATGTTTTGGAAAGCCTTGGAGAGGTCTAAGAGGAGGGTGGACACAATATGACTGGAGTCACGGGCCTTGTTGACAGTTTCTAGGAAGGAGAGGAGAGCAGTAGTGATGTTATGGCCAGGTTGGAATCTATGCTGGGTGGGAGTAAGAAGGTTATTATTTATGATATAGGGTAAAGGATGTAGGTGGATGCATTTTTCGAGAATTTAGAAATGGTAGATAGGATAGCAATAGGCCAGAAATTAGGAATATCATTGTTGTTACCCCCCTTGTGGAGTGGAATAACAAAGGCTTTTTTTCCAGAGCTGGGAACATGGCTTTCTGAGATTGATTGGTTTATTAGGATACAGATAAGGAAGGCAATGGTTTCTGCGGCTATTTTTAGGAAGTAACAGGGTATCTCTTCGGGTGCATTAGAGCATGGTTTCAGGTTTAGAAGAATTTTTTTATGGTAGAGATGGGGATAGGGTTCATGGAGAAGGGAGGGGGGTTGGGGGCTGGAGATATTAGACAGGAAATAGTTACGTGGAGGTGAATGTGAGGGAGCAGAATTATTAGTAAAGGAAGAAGTGAGTTTGGCTATGGAGTCAGTGAAGAAAGAGTTGAATTGAAGAGCTAAATCCAGGTCAGAGTTGTTTGAATTGAGACAGAGTTTTCTTTTTTGCTGGGGTTAAGGAGAGAGGAAATTCCATCCCAGAAATGTTTAAGGTTAGTGTTGTGGTTGGTTTGGAGTGTGGAGAAATAGGCTTTGTGGTCTGTGATAATAAGTTTTTTACTTTGTTGCAAAGTGCTTTGTATTCATTAAGGGTGGTGGTGATCTTACTTTTATGGTAGCATTTTGCAAGCTTTATTACAGAGCCACATGGTGGCTAAAAAACGTTTTAAAACAAGGCTGTTAGAATATGTCAGACATATTACCGATAAGAAATATGACCATTCTATAGCTGTACATTTAAATAAATCATATCATGGGGACAGTAGTGCATCTCAAGGTACTGTTTCTGAAAACGTCTGTTCCTTAGTGTGATTAAACGTTCATAAAAGGACAATTGTTATGTACAGACTTCAATGTATTAATATTAACTGTGCTACTTTTTACTGTAGGGGGTTAAATGCCGAGTGTAATTGGAGGCTGTATATTCAATTATGTAATTAGGTGTTAATTGCTTCTTGGGATTAAGACATGTATTTCTGGTGATGTTTAATCATTGAAGGCTTTGGCCAAGACATCAGAGTATAATAAACATGTGTGAATTACTGGCTGGTTGTATTTTTCTTTGCTATGTTCAGATATTTCATTTGTTTTGCTAAGAGATTGTTGTATGTCTGGCCATTGTGTATGGCCTATCATGATTTTGTAACAGTGTACTGTTCACTCATTTATGTGGACTGTGGGGGGGGGGGGCATATGTGAGTGTCTTGGCTGCTTTTGTATCTACCTGTGCATGCTGCCGCAGTTGTAGGTGGTCTATCAGCAGCATATGTTTGTATGGGCATTTTGTGACATGTGTGGGTGGGTCTAGGACTATTCACTGAAAGCACATTTCACTGAAACACATTTGACTGCTCACAATTCACTGAAAGCTCATTTCACTGAAAACACAATTCACTAAACACATTTCACTGAAAGTTATATATGGCCTTTTCCCCACTGTTGTGCGACCCTGGAGTTAGTGGCTGAGGTGGCTTACTGGAAGGGTATGTTTGAGACAACATCCTCAAACAATACAGCTGAAGTGGCTTACTGGTAAATTGCATAGGCTGTGGTTTGCACACTTGTCTCTTCCCTATTGTAAACTAGTATATATAGTAAGGGGGAGTGTAGCCCCCCCACCTATTTTCAATATTTTGAATTATATACATGGATACTTGCAATTCCAATAAATTACTCTTTTATGAAATTAATATATATCTAAAATATGTGGGGGGCTATGCACCTCCCCTAATGTGGGGGGCAGTACTCCCCCCCCCACACCCCCCTTACTATATATACTAACTCCAGGGTCGCACAACAGTGGGAAAACGGCCATATATAACTTTCAGTGAAATGTGTTTCAGTGAATTGAGTTTTCAGTGAATTGAGCTTTCAGTGATTTGTGCACAGTCATTTGACTTTTAATGAAATGTGCTTTCAGTGAATAGTCCTAGACCCATATAAATATATATATATATATATATATATATATATATATATATATATATATATCTACTTCATTTGGTCAACTCTTCAAAATGTCGACTTTCATATGGCCGAGATCATATGATCGACATTCGAAATGCCAGACATATGAAAACCAAAAGTAAAAAACAACAAACACTTACTTAAGCACTGCTAGCACCTCTGCAACCCCCGTGGCTTTGCCCCCACCCCCCCGTAACTACAGTGCAAGAATGAAAATCTTTCCATTTTGCACTGTACGGAGATGCCAGTTCCGCATTGTCAGCATTTCAAATGTCGATCATATGGTCTCAGCCATATGAAATTCGGCATTTTGAAATGTTGACCATCGACCATGTAAAGGGAATATATATATATATATATATATATATATACATATATATATATATATATATATATATATATATATATATATATGTTTGTATGTATATATATATATATATATATATATATATATGTATGTATGTATATAATATATATATATATATATATATATATATATATATATATATATATATATATATACAGATATGTTTGTATACATGCATATGTATGTATGTGTGTATATATATATATATATATATATATATATATATATATATATATATATATATATATATACATACACACACACATAGGTATGACCTACCCTTCACAAAGGTAACTAAGTGGGATCCTGAGTCTGCAGATTCCCATATCCTTGTTTATTAGGTGCATGATGATGCATTCCATAGCTTTGCATAACAGACTTGTCAGGCAGCTGGGGTGGTATTCCCCAGGGTCTGTAGTTACACATCATTTGTGGGGAGGGGTGACTGTAGCAGTGCACAATTCAGTAGGGACAAAGCCTGAGGTGAGGCTGTGCTTGAACAGGGCACACAGGTAAGGTGCCTGGTCATTCTATAGTTCATGCAGAACATAGAAAAAAACAGTGGAAAGCACTCAAAA